>NW_027620425.1:1714196-1744196 GCF_964198595.1 Lampetra fluviatilis
ACGGCGAGGATCTGTGTACTAGTGACTCATGTACGTAGTACACTACACACACAGTACACACACACACAGTACACACACACACAGTACACACACACACAGTACACACAGTACACACAGTACACACACAGTACACACACACACAGTACACACACAGTACACACACACACAGTACACACACACACAGTACACACAGTACACACAGTACACACACAGTACACACACACACAGTACACACACACAGTACACACACACACAGTACACACACACACAGTACACACAGTACACACAGTACACACACAGTACACACACACACAGTACACACACAGTACACACACACACAGTACACACACACAGTACACACACAGTACACACACAGTACACACAGTACACACACACAGTACACACACAGTACACACACAGTACACACACAGTACACACAGTACACACACACAGTACACACACACACAGTACACACACAGTACACACACACACAGTACACACACAGTACACACACAGTACACACACAGTACACACACAGTACACACACACACAGTACACACACAGTACACACACAGTACACACACACACAGTACACACACACAGTACACACAGTACACACACACAGTACACACACACAGTACACACACACACAGTACACACACACACAGTACACACACAGTACACACACAGTACACACACAGTACACACACACAGTACACACAGTACACACACACACAGTACACACACACAGTACACACACAGTACACACACAGTACACACACAGTACACACACAGTACACACACAGTACACACACACAGTACACACACAGTACACACACAGTACACACACAGTACACACACACAGTACACACACACAGTACACACACAGTACACACAGTACACACACAGTACACACACAGTACACACACACAGTACACACACACAGTACACACACAGTACACACACAGTACACACACACACAGTACACACACACAGTACACACACACAGTACACACACAGTACACACACAGTACACAGGTCACGGCGAAGATCTGTGTACCAGTGACTCATGTACGCGGTACACACACACAGTACACACACAGTACACACACAAACCTGTCCCTGTGTCTGTATGTCTTTCTGTCTGTGTCTCTGTCTCTCTCTGTGTCTGAGTCTGTGTCTCTGTGTGTCTCTCTCTGTGTCTCTTTCTGTCTCTGAGTCTCTGTATCTTTGTCTCTGTGTCTCTGTGTCTCTGTGTCTCTGTATCTCTCAGTCTATGTGTCTCTGTGTCTCTGTATCTCTGAGTCTCTGTGTCTCTGAGTCTCTGTGTCTCTGAGTCTCTGTGTGTTTCTCTCTCTGTCTGTGTCTGTGTGTCTCTGTGTCTGTGTGTGTGTCTCTGTGTCTCTGTGTGTGTCTCTCTGTCTCTGTGTCTCTGTATCTCTGAGTCTCTGTGTCTCTGTGTGTGTCTCTCTGTCTTTGTGTCTGTGTGTCTCTGTGTCTCGGAGTCTCTGTGTGTGTGTCTCTGTGTGTGTCTCTCTGTCTCTGTGTCTGTGTGTCTCTGTGTCTCTGAGTCCCTGTGTGTGTCTGTGTGTGTCTCTGTGTGTCTGTGTCTGTGTCTCTAGTCGTAGTGATAGAGAACAGCGAGTTGCTAGCTGGATCTCTAGACAAGTCCACTCTGTGTCTGTGTGTGTGTCTGTGTGTGTGTGTGTGTGTCTCTGTGTCTGTGTGTGTGTCTCTGTGTCTGTGTGTGTGTCTCTGTGTCTCTGTGTGTGTTTCTGTAGTCGTATTGATAGAGAACAGCGAGCTACTGGCTGGCAGTCTAGACAAGTCCACTCTGTGTGCTGAGTCTCTGTGTGTGTCTCTGTGTGTCTCTGTGTGTGTGTAGTTGTGGTGATAGACGACAGCGAGCTACTGGCTGGATCTCTAGACAAGTCCACGTTGGGCTCGGGCTCCAAGTCGAGCGTCTTCTACCTGTCTCTGTGTCTGTGTGTGTGTCTGTGTGTGTGTGTCTCTGTGTCTGTGTGTGTGTGTCTGTGTGTGTGTCTCTGTGTCTCTGTGTGTGTCTCTAGTCGTAGTGATAGAGAACAGCGAGCTACTGGCTGGATCTCTAGACAAGTCCACGCTGGGCTCGGGCTCCAAGTCGAGCGTCTTCTACCTGTCTCTGTGTCTGTGTGTGTGTCTGTGTGTGTGTCTCTGTGTCTGTGTGTGTGTCTCTGTGTCTGTGTGTGTGTCTCTGTGTCTCTGTGTGTGTCTCTGTAGTCGTAGTGATAGAGAACAGCGAGCTACTGGCTGGATCTCTAGACAAGTCGACTCTGGGCTCGGGCTCCAAGTCGAGCGTCTTCTACTTGCTGCTCAGGGACTGGGGGCAGGAGGCGGCTGCTTCTGGGATGTCGCGTCTGGCGAGGATGACGCCAGCCTTCCTGTGTGAGCAGCACACGCAGTACATACAGTGCACACAGTGCACACAGTACATACAGTACACAGTACATACAGTGCACACAGTACATACAGTACATACAGTACACACACACAGTACACACACACAGTACGCACACACGCACACACACACTATACACACACACAGTACACACACACGCACACACACACTATACACACACACAGTACACACACAGTACACACACACAGTACACACACACACAGTACACACAGAACATACAGTACACACAGTACATACAGTACATACAGTACACACAGTACATACAGTACACACAAAGTACACACAGTACATACAGTGCGTACAGTACATACATCGCACACAGTACATACAGTACGTACAGTACACACAGTGTATACAGTGCACACAGTACATACAGTACACCCCGTACATACAGTACATACAGTACACACAGTACACAGTACACACACACTACACACATAGTACATATAGACACACACACAGTACACACACAGTACACACACACGCACCGTGTCTCTCTCTCTCTCTCTCTCCGTGTCTCTCTCTGTCTCACCGTGTCTCTCTCACCGTGTCTCTCTCTCCATGTCTTTCTCCCCGTGTCTCTCTCTCACCGTGTCTCTCTCACCGTGTCTCTCTCTCTCTCTCTGTCTCTGTGTCTCTCTCTCTCTCACCGTGTCTCTCTCTCTCTCTCTCACCGTGTCTCTCTCTCTCTGTCTCTGTGTCTCTCTCTCACCGTGTCTCTCTCTCTCTGTCTCTGTGTCTCTCTCTCTCTCACCGTGTCTCTCTCTCTCTCACCGTGTCTCTCTCCCCGTGTCTCTCTCTCCCTGCCCCAGCCAACCGAGGCTTCTCGGTCGGCATAGGTGACGTGACCCCTGGACGTGGGCTGCTACGTGCCAAGCAGCAGCTGCTGTCCGAGGGCTACGCAAAGTGCCAGGACTTCATAGCGTCTCTCTCACCGTGTCTCTCTGTCTCTCTCTCTCTCTCTCACCGTGTCTCTCTCTCTCACCGTGTCTCTCTCACCGTGTCTCTGTCTCTCTCTCACCGTGTCTCTCTCACCGTGTCTCTCTCACCGTGTCTCTCTCACCGTGTCTCTCTCACCGTGTGTCTCTCTCTCACCGTGTCTCTCACCGTGTCTCTCTCTCTCTCACCGTGTCTCTCTCTCCGTGTCTCACCGTGTCTCTCTCTCTCTCTCCCCCAGCCAACCGAGGCTTCTCGGTCGGCATAGGTGACGTGACCCCTGGACGTGGGCTGCTACGAGCCAAGCAGCAGCTGCTGTCCGAGGGCTACGCCAAGTGCCAGGACTTCATAGCGTCTCTCTCACCGTGTCTCTCTCTCTCTCTCTCTCTGTCTCTGTGTCTCTCTCTCTCTCACCGTGTCTCTCTCACCGTGTCTGTCACCGTGTCTCTCCCCCAGCCAACCGAGGCTTCTCGGTCGGCATAGGTGACGTGACCCCAGGACGTGGGTTGCTACGAGCCAAGCAGCAGCTGCTGTCCGAGGGCTACGCCAAGTGCCAGGACTTCATAGCGTCTCTCTCACCGTGTCTCTCTCTCTCTCTCTCTCTGTCTCTGTGTCTCTCTCTCTCTCACCGTGTCTCTCTCACCGTGTCTGTCACCGTGTCTCTCCCCCAGCCAACCGAGGCTTCTCGGTCGGCATAGGTGACGTGACTCCGGGTCGTGGGTTGCTACGAGCCAAGCAGCAGCTGCTGTCCGAGGGCTACGCCAAGTGCCAGGACTTCATAGCTCAGCTGCACAGCGGGAGGCTCCAGCAGCAGCCGGGATGCAGCGCAGAGCAGACTCTGGAGGTCACTAGTATCAGTACTACTAATATCACTAGTATCAATACTATTACTATTAATAGTATCAATACTATTACTGTCACTAGTATCAATACTACTAATATCACTAGTATCAATACTATTACTATTAATAGTATCAATACTATTACTGTCACTAGTATCAATACTACTAATATCACTAGTATCAATACTATTACTATTAATAGTATCAATACTATTACTGTCACTAGTATCAGTACTACTAATATCACTAGTATCAATACTATTACTATTGATAGTATCAATACTATTACTGTCACTAGTATCAATACTACTAATATCACTAGTATCAATACTATTACTATTAATAGTATCAATACTATTACTGTCACTAGTATCAATACTACTAATATCACTAGTATCAATACTATTACTATTAATAGTATCAATACTATTACTGTCACTAGTATCAATACTACTAATATCACTAGTATCAATACTATTACTATTAATAGTATCAATACTATTACTGTCACTAGTATCAATACTACTAATATCACTAGTATCAATACTATTACTATTAATAGTATCAATACTATTACTGTCACTAGTATCAATACTATTACTGTCACTAGTATCACTATTACTACCATCATCACCATTCTGTGTGTGTGTGTCTGTGTGTGTGTGTCTGTGTGTGTGTCTGTGTGTGTGTGTCTGTGTGTGTCTGTGTGTGTGTGTCTGTGTGTGTGTGTCTGTGTGTGTGTGTGTGTGTCTGTGTGTGTGTCTGTGTGTGTGTGTCTGTGTGTGTGTGTGTGTCTGTGTGTGTCTGTGTGTGTGTGTCTGTGTGTGTGTGTCTGTGTGTGTGTGTGTGTGTCTGTGTGTGTGTCTGTGTGTGTGTGTCTGTGTGTGTGTGTCTGTGTGTGTGTCTGTGTGTGTGTGTCTGTGTGTGTGTGTGTCTGTGTGTGACTGTGTGTGTGTGTCTGTAGGCTGTGATTCTGAAGGAACTCTCTGTCATCAGGGACCACGCTGGCACTGCGTGTCTGTGTGTGTCTGTGTGTGACTGTGTGTCTGGGTGTGTGTGTCTGTGTGTGTGTGTGTCTGTGTGTGACTGTGTGTCTGTGTGTGTCTATAGGCAGTCCGGCAAAACAACCTCCTACCTCCTCGCGGTGCCGGACGGGCAACACTGTCGTGGGCAGTGCTGTGGGGGGAGGGCCAATGCCCATTGGCCTCTCCCCTCATGGCGTCTGTGACCACCACAGTGGCTAAACGGGGGCTCTGGACGGGTGCGAGGGGCTGGTAACCCCTCCACCTTCAATTAACCACCACTAAACTACGAATTAAATATAAACCTGTAATTAATAAGCTTGTGCCGGAGGCCCCGGGGGGTCAGGCTTTTATGACGTCTCCTGGCCAAACCCCATTTGGCGGAGCCAGGAGATTGAATTTTAACCCTCGGGGCTCCTCCAGAAACAACGAAAAACCATTGCGGATGGCCACGTGGAATGTTCGAACGCTCACTGCGGAGGAGAGGCTGCCACTCCTCTGTCGGGAGCTGGACCGGTACCGCCTGGATCTCTGTGGCATTCAGGAGGTCCGGTGGACCGGTTCTGGCTCCTGCCACCATGAGGGGTGGACAGTCCTCTACTCGGGGCAGGAGACTGCCAAACAACAGGGTGTGGCTCTTCTTCTGAACAAAAGAATGAAGGGGGCGTGGGAGCGTGGCGGTGAGGTGTGGGAAGCTGTAAGCCCCAGGATACTTTGGGCTCGCCTTCCCATCAATCAGAGGCGAGGAGTGGTGGTCGTGGTTACTTATGCCCCCACCGAAGACGAACATCTGTGGAGGGATGCAGGCAAAGCCGATGAGTCGGACGCTTTCTATGACCTCCTGTCACAGGTGCTGGCTAAAGTGGCCAATCGGGACAGAGTCATCTTGTTGGGTGACTTCAATGCCCGAGTTGGTCATGATGCTGGCACCTGGTCTGGAGTGATTGGAAGGCATGGGCCAGATCAGCTCAATAATAACGGTAGGAGGCTGCTAGATTTTTGTGCAGCCCATGGGCTTGTAATTACCAACACGCTCTTCCGGCATCGGCGCATCCACACAACATCATGGATGCATGCCGGGTCCAAGCAAGAACATCTGCTGGACTACGTAGTGACGGACCAGCGGATGCGAGCCCATGTCCTTGACACCAGGACCTACCGTGGAGCTGATCTGCCCTCTGACCATCGACTAGTCATCTGTAAGATGCGCCTGCCATTCTTCCACTCCGGTGGTGGGTGTACACCCAGGATCCCATTCCAACCAAAAGTGGCCTGGTCTAAGTTAGCTGATGAAAGTTGCAAGCGAGAATTTCATCATCGCTTGCAGCTGGGGTTGGCATCGTCCCCCACTCCACCTGATGTCGAGGGTAAATGGGCGAGGTTTAAGACTGTGACTCATGCAGCTGCAATGGCTGCTTTGGGTACGCGGTCCAGACCTCCCCGGGAACCCTGGCTGACGGAGGAGGTGTTCAGGTTAATTGAGAAAAAGCGACAGGCCCACTCTCATCGCCTACAGCATCCCACGTCAGAGAATGAGGAGGTTTACCGCAGTCTTCGCTCGGAGGTTCGGAGAGCCGTGAGGCGCTGTAAGGATGGGTGGTGGTCGCGGGTTGCTGAGGAGATGGAGTCTGCCTCAGTAGCCCGCGATCACAAATCACTATTTAACTCCATCAAAAAAGTAACCTGTAGCGCCACACCTATTACCATCATTAGAGGAAAAAACGGTGATCCAATCTCCGACCCCCAGGAACAGGTTTGCAGATTTGCTGAGCATTTCTGTGAGGTCCTGGGGGAGGGAAAATCTCTCAGCCAGGAAAACATCATGGCACAAAGTGGGGATAACCCTGCTGAGGCTGCGGTGCCTCAAATATTGGAAGAGGTCACCCCCTGTGAGTGGCTGGCTGAGGTACCGGCTGTTGAGGAAGTACTGAGGGCGATCCGGAGTCTGAGACCAGGGAAGGCACCGGGCAGAGATGATCTCCCAGGCGAAATGCTGAGGGAGGGTGGCGTTTGTGCACAGACTGCCCTATATGACATCATAACAACAGTCTGGACCACTGGACGGGTTCCGCAGGACTGGAAGGATGCCCTGGTGGTCCCCCTCTTTAAGAAGGGGGACCGTACCGACTGTAACAACTACAGGGGCATCTCACTCCTCAGTGTGCCGGGTAAGGTCCTGGCAAGGATTATTCAACATCGCCTTGCTAGGCACGCTGAGGAGAGGCTTGCGGAGCCCCAATGTGGTTTCAGGAAAGGGCGGTCCTGCACAGATGCCATATTTTCTGTCCGTCTGCTACAGCAGAGGTGTAGGGAATTCCAAAAAGACCTACATCTCTGCTTTATTGACCTGGTCAAGGCCTATGATACCATCAGTAGGACTGGGCTCTGGGTTGTTCTTCGTGCTTTCGGAGTCCCTGACCCTCTGCTCACGATCATTAAGGACCTTCATGATGGTGAGCGGGCCCGGGTAAAACTACGTGGCCGGGAGTCGGAGCCTTTCCCTGTACACCTTGGGGTGCGACAGGGATGTCCTCTGGCTCCCACATTATTTAACATCTATTTCGACTGCGTAGTTCGTGAAGCCTTCAATAGCTGTACCGGGGGAATTACCATTTGGTACAGATATAATGGGAGGCTGATCGACGCCCGGGTGCGATCAAGGGATGGCTCCCTATTGGTCAACCACGTTATGTATGCCGATGATTTGGTAATAGCTGCTCATTCAGAAGAGGAGTTGGAGACGCTGCTGCTGAGACTGGAGTGTGCCACTAAGAGGTGGGGCCTTACCATCAGCACAACCAAAACTAAGCACCTGCCTGGGTATTTTGTACCATCGGGCACTCCGCCCCCACAACTCCCAATCGGTGATGGGGCAGTTGTGGAGAGAGTAGAGAGTTTCCCATACCTGGGCAGTGTGCTTATGACCGGCTCCAGTTTATCAGCAGAGGTCTCACTCCGAATCAGTCGAGCGGCAATATCTTTTCATCGGTTGCGTAACGCTGTGTGGAAGCTACCTGGTCTGTCGCTCCGCACGAAGCTTCAGGTCTTCTCGGCCACGGTCATTCCCTCCCTTCTCTATGCTTGCGAAACGTGGACCCCCCTAGTGGAGCATCTTCGCCGGTTGGAAACATTTAGGCTGGCCTGCCTACGATCCATCCTGGGTTTAACCAGGCTGGATTGTGTGAGGAGCTCACAAGTCCTTGAAAGATCTGGGCAAAGTCCCATCAGTGAGCTCCTCCGGCAGGCAAGGCTGCGTTGGCTGGGTCATGTAGCCCGCATGCCCAGCCACCGCATGCCTAAACAGCTTTTGTTCGGCCGGATCGAGGGGGCTAAACGGGCGCGGCACGGGCTAGAGAAGAGATGGAGTGATGTGGTACAGGAGGACGTGGAGCTGAGTGGACTTGCCGATGACTGGTACCAGCGGTGTCAAGATCGGCCTCAGTGGAGGAGGCTCGTGAAGGACGCTACTGGGCAGTTGGAGGCAGTCGCCCTCCAACAACAACGGAGGGCGGAGGAGCGACGCTCACAACAACGAGCGGAGCGCCGGGTGGCTAAAGCACAGCAAGTTGGCACAGTAGGGGGCACAGGTGGTGGATCAGCCAGTCATCTCGGTCATCTCGGTCAGTCGACCCGTGGCACCTGGGTCTGCCCCGTGACCTCCTGCCAGCGGGCGTTCGACACTTCACGTGGCCTCAAGGTGCACATGGCCTGGCACAAGCGTCGTGGTGACGTCACCGCCACTTAGTGGCGAATGGCGGTTGTTGTTGTCTATAGGCTGTGATTCTGAAGGAACTCTCTGTCATCAGGGACCACGCTGGCACTGCGTGTCTGTGTGTGTCTGTGTGTGACTGTGTGTGTGTGTCTGGGTGTGTGTGTCTGTGTGTGTGTGTGTCTGTGTGTGACTGTGTGTCTGTGTGTGTCTATAGGCTGTGATTCTGAAGGAACTCTCTGTCATCAGGGACCACGCTGGCACTGCGTGTCTGTGTGTGTCTGTGTGTGACTGTGTGTGTGTGTCTGGGTGTGTGTGTCTGTGTGTGTGTGTGTCTGTGTGTGACTGTGTGTCTGTGTGTGTCTATAGGCTGTGATTCTGAAGGAACTCTCTGTCATCAGGGACCACGCTGGCACGGCGTGTCTGTGTGTGTCTGTGTGTGACTGTGTGTGTGTGTCTGGGTGTGTGTGTCTGTGTGTGTGTGTGTCTGTGTGTGACTGTGTGTCTGTGTGTGTCTATAGGCTGTGATTCTGAAGGAACTCTCTGTCATCAGGGACCACGCTGGCACTGCGTGTCTGTGTGTGTCTGTGTGTGACTGTGTGTCTGGGTGTGTGTGTCTGTGTGTGTGTGTGTCTGTGTGTGACTGTGTGTCTGTGTGTGTCTATAGGCTGTGATTCTGAAGGAACTCTCTGTCATCAGGGACCACGCTGGCACTGCGTGTCTGTGTGTGTCTGTGTGTGACTGTGTGTGTGTGTCTGGGTGTGTGTGTCTGTGTGTGTGTGTGTCTGTGTGTGACTGTGTGTCTGTGTGTGTCTATAGGCTGTGATTCTGAAGGAACTCTCTGTCATCAGGGACCACGCTGGCACTGCGTGTCTGTGTGTGTCTGTGTGTGACTGTGTGTGTGTGTCTGGGTGTGTGTGTCTGTGTGTGTGTGTGTCTGTGTGTGACTGTGTGTCTGTGTGTGTCTATAGGCTGTGATTCTGAAGGAACTCTCTGTCATCAGGGACCACGCTGGCACGGCATGTCTGCGTGAACTCCACAAGACCAACAGTCCACTCACCATGGCGCTGTGCGGATCTAAGGGTGAGCCGCGTGGACTAAACACTACGCTACACTATACACTACACTACACTATTATACACTATACACTACACTATACACTACACTATTATACACTATACACTACACTATACACTACTATACACTACACACACTACACACTACACTATACACTACACTACACACTACACTGTCTGTGTGTCTGTGTGTCTGTGTGTGTGTGTGTGTCTGTGTGTGTGTGTCTGTGTGTGTCTGTATCTGTGTGTCTATCTGTGTCTGTGTGTGTGTGTGTCTGTGTGTGTGTGTCTGTGTGTGTGTCTGTGTGTGTCTCTCTAGGATCCTTCATCAACATCTCACAGATGATTGCGTGTGTGTGTCTGTGTCTCTGTGTGTGTGTGTGTGTCTGTGTGTGTGTCTGTGTGTGTGTATCTAGGTTCCTTCATCAACATCTCACAGATGATTGCGTGTGTGTGTCTCTGTGTGTGTGTGTGTGTCTGTGTCTCTGTGTGTGTGTGTGTGTCTGTGTGTGTGTCTGTGTGTGTGTATCTAGGATCCTTCATCAACATCTCACAGATGATTGCGTGTGTGTGTCTGTGTGTGTGTGTCTGTGTGTGTGTGTCTGTGTGTGTGTGTGTAGGATCCTTCATCAACATCTCACAGATGATTGCGTGTGTGTGTCTGTGTGTGTGTGTCTGTGTGTGTGTCTGTGTGTGTGTGTGTGTGTCTGTGTGTGTGTCTGTGTGTGTGTCTCTGTGTGTGTAGGATCCTTCATCAACATCTCACAGATGATTGCGTGTGTGTGTCTGTGTGTGTGTGTCTGTGTGTGTGTGTCTGTGTGTGTGTGTGTCTGTGTGTGTGTGTGTCTGTGTGTGTGTGTCTGTGTGTGTGTCTGTGTGTGTGTATCTGTGTGTGTGTCTGTGTGTGTGTCTGTGTGTGTGTCTGTGTGTGTGTCTGTGTGTGTGTCTGTGTGTGTGTCTGTGTGTGTGTCTGTGTGTGTGTAGGATCCTTCATCAACATCTCACAGATGATTGCGTGTGTGTGTGTGTGTGTGTCTGTGTGTGTGTCTGTGTGTGTGTCTGTGTGTGTGTGTGTGTGTCTGTGTGTGTATCTAGGATCCTTCATCAACATCTCACAGATGATTGCCTGTGTGGGTCAACAAGCCATCAGCGGCTCTCGCATCCCCGACGGCTTTGAGGACCGCTCACTACCCCACTTTGACAAACACTCCAAGGTCTGTGTGTGTGTGTGTGTGTCTGTGTGTCTGTGTGTGTGTGTGTCTGTGTGTCTGTGTGTGTGTGTGTGTCTGTGTGTCTGTGTGTGTGTGTGTGTCTGTGTATGTATCTGTGTGTGTGTGTGTCTGTGTGTCTGTGTGTGTGTGTGTGTGTCTGTGTGTGTGTGTGTCTGTGTGTGTGTGTGTGTATGTATCTGTGTGTGTAGCTCTGTGTGTGTGTGTATCTGTGTGTGTGTCTGTGTGTGTCACTGTGTGTGTGTAACTCTGTGTGTGTCTGTGTGTCTGTGTGTGTGTATGTGTGTGTGTAACTCTGTCTCTGTGTGTATCTGTGTGTCTGTGTGTGTAAGCCTGTATGTCTGTGTGTGTGTGTGTGTAACTCTGTGTGTGTGTCTGTGTGTGTGTGTCACTGTGTGTGTGTCTATGTGTGTGTGTGTGTCACTGTGTCACTGTGTGTGTGTCACTGTGTCACTGTGTCACTGTGTGTGTGTGTCACTGTGTGTGTAACTCTGTGTCTGTGTGTGTCTGTGTAGATCCCGGCAGCGAAGGGCTTCGTGGCGAACTCGTTCTACTCCGGCCTGAGCCCCACGGAGTTCTTCTTCCACACGATGGGCGGTCGGGAGGGTCTCGTAGACACTGCTGTGAAGACCGCAGAGACTGGATACATGCAGGTAGTGACACACACACACACACACAGTGACACACACACACACGATGGGCGGTCGGGAAGGTCTTGTAGACACTGCTGTGAAGACCGCAGAAACTGGATACATGCAGGTAGTGACACACACACAGTGACACACACACAGTGACACACACACACAGTGGCACACACAGTGACACACACACACACACAGTGACACACACACACAGTGACACACACACACACAGTGACACACACACAGTGACACACACACACACAGACACACACCCACACACGATGGGCGGTCGGGAGGGTCTCGTAGACACTGCTGTGAAGACCGCAGAGACTGGATACATGCAGGTAGTGACACACACACAGTGACACACACACAGTGACACACACACACAGTGGCACACACAGTGACACACACACACACACAGTGACACACACACACAGTGACACACACACACACAGTGACACACACACAGTGACACACACACAGTGACACACAGTGACACACACACACACGATGGGCGGTCGGGAGGGTCTCGTAGATACTGCTGTGAAGACTGCAGAGACTGGATACATGCAGGTAGTGACACACATACACAGTGACACACACACACACACACAGTGACACACACACACACACACAGTGACACACACACACACACGATGGGCGGTCGGGAAGGTCTCGTAGATACTGCTGTGAAGACTGCAGAGACTGGATACATGCAGGTAGACACACACATACACAGTGACACACACACACACACACAGTGACACACACACACACACACAGTGACACACACACACACACAGACACACACACACACACGATGGGCGGTCGGGAGGGTCTCGTAGACACTGCTGTGAAGACTGCAGAGACTGGATACATGCAGGTAGACACACACATACACAGTGACACACACACACACAGTGACACACACACACACACACAGTGACACACACACACACACAGTGACACACACACACACGATGGGCGGTCGGGAGGGTCTCGTAGACACTGCTGTGAAGACTGCAGAGACTGGATACATGCAGGTAGACACACACATACACAGTGACACACACACACACACACAGTGACACACACACACACACACAGTGACACACACACACACACAGTGACACACACACACACGATGGGCGGTCGGGAGGGTCTCGTAGACACTGCTGTGAAGACTGCAGAGACTGGATACATGCAGGTAGTGACACACACACACAGTGACACACACACACAGTGACACACACACACAGTGACACACACAGTGACACACACACACACACAGTGACACACACACACACACGATGGGCGGTCGGGAAGGTCTCGTAGATACTGCTGTGAAGACTGCAGAGACTGGATACATGCAGGTAGACACACACATACACAGTGACACACACACACACACACAGTGACACACACACACACACACAGTGACACACACACACACACAGTGACACACACACACACGATGGGCGGTCGGGAGGGTCTCGTAGACACTGCTGTGAAGACTGCAGAGACTGGATACATGCAGGTAGTGACACACACACACAGTGACACACACACACAGTGACACACACACACAGTGACACACACACACACACGATGGGCGGTCGGGAAGGTCTCGTAGATACTGCTGTGAAGACCGCAGAGACTGGATACATGCAGGTAGTGACACACATACACAGTGACACACACACACACACAGTGACACACACACACACACAGTGACACACACACACACAGTGACACACACACAGTGACACACACACAGTGACACACACACACAGTGACACACACACACAGTGACACACACACACAGTGACACACACACACACGATGGGCGGTCGGGAAGGTCTCGTAGATACTGCTGTGAAGACCGCAGAGACTGGATACATGCAGGTAGTGACACACATACACAGTGACACACACACACACACAGTGACACACACACACACACAGTGACACACACACACACAGTGACACACACACAGTGACACACACACAGTGACACACACACACAGTGACACACACACACAGTGACACACACACACACGATGGGCGGTCGGGAAGGTCTCGTAGATACTGCTGTGAAGACCGCAGAGACTGGATACATGCAGGTAGTGACACACATACACAGTGACACACACACACACACACAGTGACACACACACACACACACAGTGACACACACACACACAGTGACACACAGTGACACACACACACACGATGGGCGGTCGGGAAGGTCTCGTAGATACTGCTGTGAAGACTGCAGAGACTGGATACATGCAGGTAGACACACACATACACAGTGACACACACACACACACACAGTGACACACACACAGTGACACACAACACAACAACCGCCATTCGCCACTAAGTGGCGGTGACGTCACCACGACGCTTGTGCCAGGCCATGTGCACCCTGAGGCCACGTGAAGTGTCGAACGCCCGCTGGCAGGAGGTCACGGGGCAGACCCAGGTGCCACGGGTCGACTGACCGAGATGACCGAGACGAGTGGCTGATGCACCACCTGTGCCCCCTACTGTGCCAACTTGCTGTGCTTTAGCCACCCAGCGCTCCGCTCGTTGTTGTGAGCGTCGCTCCTCCGCCCTCCGTTGTTGTTGGAGGGCGACTGCCTCCAACTGCCCAGTAGCGTCCTTCACGAGCCTCCTCCACTGAGGCCGATCTTGACACCGCTGGTACCAGTCATCGGCAAGTCCACTCAGCTCCACGTCCTCCTGTACCACATCACTCCATCTCTTCTCTAGCCCGTGCCGCGCCCGTTTAGCCCCCTCGATCCGGCCGAACAAAAGCTGTTTAGGCATGCGGTGGCTGGGCATGCGGGCTACATGACCCAGCCAACGCAGCCTTGCCTGCCGGAGGAGCTCACTGATGGGACTTTGCCCAGATCTTTCAAGGACTTGTGAGCTCCTCACACAATCCAGCCTGGTCAAACCCAGGATGGATCGTAGGCAGGCCAGCCTAAATGTTTCCAACCGGCGAAGATGCTCCACTAGGGGGGTCCACGTTTCGCAAGCGTAGAGAAGGGAGGGAATGACCGTGGCCGAGAAGACCTGAAGCTTCGTGCGGAGCGACAGACCAGGTAGCTTCCACACAGCGTTACGCAACCGATGAAAAGATATTGCCGCTCGACTGATTCGGAGTGAGACCTCTGCTGATAAACTGGAGCTGGTCATGAGCACACTGCCCAGGTATGGGAAACTCTCTACTCTCTCCACAACTGCCCCATCACCGATTGGGAGTTGTGGGGGCGGAGTGCCCGATGGTACAAAATACCCAGGCAGGTGCTTAGTTTTGGTGGGGCTGATGGTAAGGCCCCACCTCTTAGTGGCACACTCCAGCCTCAGCAGCAGCGTCTCCAACTCCTCTTCTGAATGAGCAGCTATTACCAAATCATCGGCATACATAACGTGGTTGACCAATAGGGAGCCATCCCTTGATCGCACCCGGGCGTCGATCAGCCTCCCATTATATCTGTACCAAATGGTAATTCCCCCGGTACAGCTATTGAAGGCTTCACGAACTACGCAGTCGAAATAGATGTTAAATAATGTGGGAGCCAGAGGACATCCCTGTCGCACCCCAAGGTGTACAGGGAAAGGCTCCGACTCCCGGCCACGTAGTTTTACCCGGGCCCGCTCACCATCATGAAGGTCCTTAATGATCGTGAGCAGAGGGTCAGGGACTCCGAAAGCACGAAGAACAACCCAGAGCCCAGTCCTACTGATGGTATCATAGGCCTTGACCAGGTCAATAAAGCAGAGATGTAGGTCTTTTTGGAATTCCCTACACCTCTGCTGTAGCAGACGGACAGAAAATATGGCATCTGTGCAGGACCGCCCTTTCCTGAAACCACATTGGGGCTCCGCAAGCCTCTCCTCAGCATGCCTAGCAAGGCGATGTTGAATAATCCTTGCCAGGACCTTACCCGGCACACTGAGGAGTGAGATGCCCCTGTAGTTGTTACAGTCTGTGCGGTCCCCCTTCTTAAAGAGGGGGACCACCAACAGTGACACACACACACACACACAGTGACACACACACAGTGACACACACACACACACACAGTGACACACACACAGTGACACACACACAGTGACACACACACACACACAGTGACACACACACAGTGACACACACACAGTGACACACAGTGACACACACACACACGATGGGCGGTCGTGAGGGTCTTGTAGACACCGCTGTGAAGACTGCTGAGACTGGATACATGCAGGTAGTGACACACACACACAGTGACACACACACAGTGACACACACACAGTGACACACACACACAGTGACACACACACACAGTGACACACACACACACAGTGACACACACACAATGACACACACACAGTGACACACACACAGTGACACACACAGTGACACACACAGTGACACACACACACACACAGTGACACACACAGTGACACACACACACACACACACAGTGACACACACACACACACAGTGACACACACACACACACACAGTGACACACACACAGTAACACACACACACAGTGACACACACACACAGTGACACACACATAGTAACACACACACAGTGACACACACACAGACAACAACAACAACAACCGCCATTCGCCACTCAGTGGCGGTGACGTCACCACGACGCTTGTGCCAGGCCATGTGCACCTTGAGGCCACCATGTGAAGTGTCGAACGCCCGCTGGCAGGAGGTCACGGGGCAGACCCAGCAGGTGCCACGGGTCAACTGACTTGAGATGACCGAGATGACTGGCTGATGCACCACCTGTGCCCCCTACTGTGCCAACTTGCTGTGCTTTAGCCACCCGGCGCTCCGCTCGTTGTTGTGAGCGTCGCTCCTCCGCCCTCCGTTGTTGTTGGAGGGCGACTGCCTCCAACTGCCACAGTGACACACACACAGTCACACACACACACACACAGTGACACACACACAGTCACACACACACACAGACACACACACAGATAAACACACACGTGTGTGTATACGTGACTGTGCGTGTGTCAGAGGTCGCAACCGGGTACCCGATACCCGTACCCTACCCGTACCCAGTTGGGTATCGGGTAGGGTACGGGTGCGGCCGGGTACGGGTAAGGAATCAAAACCCATTTGCGACCTCTGGCGTGTCTGTGTGTGTGTGTCTGTGTCTGTGTGTGTGTGTCACTGTGTGTGTGTGTCTGTTTGTGTGTGTCTGTGTGTGTGTCTGTGTGTGTGTGTGTGTCTGTGTGTGTTACTGTGTGTGTGTGTGTGTGTCTATCTGTGTGTCTGTGTGTGTGTGTAACTGTGTGTGTGTGTGTGTCACTGTGTCTCTGTGTGTGTCACTGTGTCTCTGTGTGTGTGACTGTGTCTGTGTGTCTGTATCTGTGTCACTGTGTCTCTGTGTGTGTGACTGTGTCTGTGTGTCTGTGTGTGTATCTGTGTCTCTGTGTGTGTGACTGTGTCTGTGTGTCTGTATCTGTGTCACTGTGTATCTGTGTGTGTGACTGTGTCTGTGTGTCTGTATCTGTGTCACTGTGTATCTGTGTGTGTGACTGTGTCTGTGTGTCTGTATCTGTGTCACTGTGTCTCTGTGTGTGTGACTGTGTCTGTGTGTCTGTATCTGTGTCACTGTGTATCTGTGTGTGTGTCTGTGTGTGTCTGTGTGTGTGTGTGTGACTGTGTGACTGTGTGTCTGTATCTGTGTGTGTGTCTGTGTGTAGAGGCGCCTGGTGAAGTCCCTGGAGGACCTGTGTGCCCAGTACGACCTCACGGTTCGCTCCTCGACGGGCGACGTGGTGCAGTTTGTGTACGGGGGGGACAACCTGGACCCCGCCGCCATGGAGGCGAGAGACAGCCCCCTGGACTTTCAGCGCGTGCTCAGTCACATCAAGGTACACACAGACACACAGACACACACACACACAGTGACACACACAGTGACACACACAGTGACACACACACACACACAGTGACACACACAGTGACACACACAGTGACACACACACACACAGTGACACACACAGTGACACACACACACACACACAGTGACACACACAGTGACACACACAGTGACACACACACACGCACACAGTGACACACACAGTGACACACACAGTGACACACACACACACACAGTGACACACACAGTGACACACACACACACACACAGTGACACACACAGTGACACACACAGTGACACACACACACGCACACAGTGACACACACAGTAACACACACAGTGACACACACACACACACAGTGACACACACAGTGACACACACACACACAGTGACACACACACACACAGTGACACACAGTGACACACACACACACACACAGTGACACACACAGTGACACACACAGTGACACACACAGTGACACACACACACACAGTGACACACACATCTGTGTGTGTCACTGTGTGTGTGACTGTGTGTGTGTCACTGTGTGTGTGTGTCACTGTGTGTGTGTGTCACTGTGTGTGTGTCACTGTGTGTGTCACTGTGTGTGTGTGTGTGTCACTGTGTGTCACTGTGTGTGTGTGTCACTGTGTGTGTCACTGTGTGTGTGTGTGTCACTGTGTGTGTGTGTATCACTGTGTGTGTCACTGTGTGTGTCACTGTGTTTGTCACTGTGTGTGTGTGTGTCACTGTGTGTGCAGTGTAACTACCCATGCCTTACGGAGTCTGCTCTGAGCTCTTCCCAGCTGCTGCTGAGTGGCCGGGCTGCCTTGGAGAGCTCAGAGCTCATGGAGTGTCACGGGGGGGACTTCCTGCAGGTACCCACAACACACAGTGACACACACACACAGTGACACACACACACACAGTGACACACACACAGTGACACACACACACACACAGTGACACACACACACAGTGACACACACACAGTGACACACACAGTGACACACAGTGACACACACACAGTGACACACACACAGTGACACACACACAGTGACACACAGTGACACACACACAGTGACACACACACACACAGTGACACACACACAGTGACACACACAGTGACACACGCACACACAGTGACACAGATCTGGACAAAGTCCCATGGGTGAGCTCCTCCGGCAGGCAAGGCTGCGTTGGCTGGGTCATGTAGCCCGCATGCCCAACCACCGCATGCCTAAGCAGCTTTTGTTCGGCCGGATCGAGGGGGCTAAACGGGCGCGGCACGGGCTAGAGAAGAGATGGAGTGATGGGTGAGTGGGTGAGTGCGTGAGTGAGTGGTTGAATGAATGAGTGGGTGAGTGAGTGGGTGAGTGGGTGGGTGAGTGGGTGGGTGAGTGAGTGGGTGAATGAGTGACACGGGCTAGAGAAGAGATGGAGTGGTGGGTGAGTGAATGAGTGAGTGAATGAGTGGGTGAGTGGGTTAGTGAGTGGGTGAGTGTGTGAGTGACACGGGCTAGAGAAGAGATGGAGTGATGTGGTACAGGAGGACGTGGAGCTGAGTGGACTTGCCGATGACTGGTACCAGCGGTGTCAAGATCGGCCTCAGTGGAGGAGGCTCGTGAAGGACGCTACTGGGCAGTTGGAGGCAGTCGCCCTCCAACAACAACGGAGGGCGGAGGAGCGACGCTCACAACAACGAGCGGAGCGCCGGGTGGCTAAAGCACAGCAAGTTGGCACAGTAGGGGGCACAGGTGGTGCATCAGCCAGTCGTCTCGGTCATCTCGGTCAGTCGACCCGTGGCACCTGGGTCTGCCCCGTGACCTCCTGCCAGCGGGCGTTCGACACTTCACGTGGTAGCCTCAAGGTGCACCTAGCATGGCACAAGCGTCGTCGTGACGTGTGAATCTGTTTCAGGATCTGCGACTCTTCCTGGAGGCGTACTCAGCGCGCATCCACAAGACACGGCAGAAGTACGGCATCAACGACAGCGGCACCACCACGGTCAGTACAGATACACACAGTGACACACACAGTGACACACACAGTGACACACACAGTGACACACATACAGTGATACACAGTGACACACAGTGACACACACACACACAGTGACATACACACACAGTGACACACACACACAGTGACACACACACACAGTGACACACACACAGTGACACACACAGACACACACACAGTGACATACACACACAGTGACATACACACAGTGACACACAGTGACACACACACACACAGTGACAGACACACACACAGTGACACACACACAGTGACACACACACAGTGACACACACACAGTGACACACACAGTGACACACACAGTGATACACACACACAGTGACATACACACAGTGACACAGACACACAAAGATCCCCCGTATAGCCTTAACAGACTGTAGGGGCAAGTGCTGTTAGCGAGCACCTATGAAGGCCGGAACGGTACATGAGGGGGTGGGTGGCCAGCACCACGCCCGACCGCCTTTGTCTCCCCAGTGGCGATGTTTACACACCGCACCAGGTACTCATTTAAGGCTGAGTCGACCTAGACACACACACGCAGACACACAGACACACATACACAGACAGAGACACACAGACACAGACACACAGACATGCGCAGATGATGATGTTGATGTCGATGATGATGTTCATGTCGATGGTGATGATATTGATGATGATGTTATTGGTGATGTTGTTGGTGGTGATGTTGATGATGTTGGTGATGATGTTGATGATGTTGGTATTAATGTTGATGATGTTGGTGATGATGGTGTTGATGTTGATGATGGTGTTGATGATGATGATGGTAATGATAATGATGGTGTTGATGGTGATGGTTATGATGATGTTAATGATAATGATGTTGATGATGTTGATGATTATGTTGATGATGTTGGTGATGTTGTTGATGTTGTTGATGTTGTTGATGTTGTTGATGATGTTGATGTTGTTGATGTTGTTGATGTTGTTGATGTTGTTGGTGTCTCCACAGCCGAGGATTCTGTACCAGTTGGACCGAGTGACCCCCACCCAGTTGGAGCGCTTCCTGCAAACCTGCCGAGACAAATACCTGCGGTGAGCACATAGCCCTCTGTGTGTGTCTGTGTGTGTCTGTGTGTGTGTGTCTGTGTGTGTGTGTCTGTGTGTGTGTGTCTGTGTGTGTGTGTCTGTGTGTGTGTGTGTGTGTGTCTGTGTGTGTGTGTCTGTGTGTGTGTGTCTGTGTGTGTGTGTCTGTGTGTGTGTCTGTGTGTGTGTGTCTGTGTGTGTCTGTGTGTGTGTGTGTCTGTGTGTGTGTCTGTGTGTGTGTGTCTGTGTGTGTGTGTCTGTGTGTGTG
Organism: Lampetra fluviatilis; assembly: GCF_964198595.1. Lineage (NCBI taxonomy): Eukaryota > Metazoa > Chordata > Hyperoartia > Petromyzontiformes > Petromyzontidae > Lampetra > Lampetra fluviatilis. Next base: position 1,735,389 of record NW_027620425.1, read on the forward strand.
TGTCTGTGTGTGTGTGTGTCTGTGTGTGTGTCTGTGTGTGTGTGTGTCTGTGTGTGTGTGTGTCTGTGTGTGTGTCTGTGTGTGTGTCTGTGTGTGTGTGTCTGTGTGTCTGTGTCTGTGTGTCTGTGTGTGTGTGTGTGTGTGTGTGTCTGTGTGGGTCTGTGTCTGTGTGTGTGTCTGTGTGTGTGTGTGTGTGTCTGTGTGTGTGTGTGTCTGTGTGTGTGTCTGTGTCTGTGTGTGTGTGTGTCTGTGTGTGTCGCTGCTGCTGAGACTGGAGTGTGCCACCAAGAGGTGGGGCCTTACCATCAGCCCCACCAAAACTAAGCACCTGCCTGGGTATTTTGTACCATCGGGCACTCCACCCCCACAACTCCCAATCGGTGATGGGGCAGTTGTGGAGAGAGTGGAGAGTTTCCCATACCTGGGCAGTGTGCTTATGACCGGCTCCAGTTTATCAGCAGAGGTCTCACTCCGAATCAGTCGAGCGGCAATATCTTTTCATCGGTTGCGTAACGCTGTGTGGAAGCTACCTGGTCTGTCGCTCCGCACGAAGCTTCAGGTCTTCTCGGCCACGGTCATTCCCTCCCTTCTCTACGCTTGCGAAACGTGGACCCCCCTAGTGGAGCATCTTCGCCGGTTGGAAACATTTAGGCTGGCCTGCCTACGATCCATCCTGGGTTTAACCAGGCTGGATTGTGTGAGGAGCTCACAAGTCCTTGAAAGATCTGGGCAAAGTCCCATCAGTGAGCTCCTCCGGCAGGCAAGGCTGCGTTGGCTGGGTCATGTAGCCCGCATGCCCAGCCACCGCATGCCTAAACAGCTTTTGTTCGGCCGGATCGAGGGGGCTAAACGGGCGCGGCACGGGCTAGAGAAGAGATGGAGTGATGTGGTACAGGAGGACGTGGAGCTGAGTGGACTTGCCGATGACTGGTACCAGCGGTGTCAAGATCGGCCTCAGTGGAGGAGGCTCGTGAAGGACGCTACTGGGCAGTTGGAGGCAGTCGCCCTCCAACAACAACGGAGGGCGGAGGAGCGACGCTCACAACAACGAGCGGAGCGCCGGGTGGCTAAAGCACAGCAAGTTGGCACAGTAGGGGGCACAGGTGGTGGATCAGCCAGTCATCTCGGTCATCTCGGTCAGTCGACCCGTGGCACCTGGGTCTGCCCCGTGACCTCCTGCCAGCGGGCGTTCGACACTTCACGTGGCCTCAGGGTGCACATGGCCTGGCACAAGCATCGTGGTGACGTCACCGCCACTTAGTGGCGAATGGCGGTTGTTGTTGTTGTGTGTCTGTGTGTGTGTGTCTGTGTGTGTGTGTGTGTCTGTGTGTGTGTGTGTCTGTGTGTGTGTCTGTGTGTGTGTGTGTCTGTGTGTGTGTCTGTGTGTGTGTCTGTGTGTGTGTGTGTCTGTGTGTGTGTGTGTCTGTGTGTGTGTGTCTGTGTGTCTGTGTGTCTGTGTGTGTGTGTGTGTGTGTCTGTGTGGGTCTGTGTGTGTGTCTGTGTGTGTGTGTCTGTGTGTGTGTGTCTGTGTGTGTGTCTGTGTGTGTGTGTGTGTGTGTCTGTGTGTGTGTCTGTGTGTGTGTGTCTGTGTGTGTGTGTCTGTGTGTGTGTCTGTGTGTGTGTGTATCTGTGTGTCTATGTGTGTGTCTGTGTGTCTGTGTGTGTGTCTGTGTGTGTGTGTCTGTGTGTGTGTGTCTGTATGTCTGTGTGTGTGTGTGTCTGTGTGTCTGTGTGTGTCTGTGTGTGTCTGTGTGTGTGTAACTCTGTGTGTGTCTGTGTGTGTGTAACTCTGTGTGTGCGTGTCTGTGTGTGTGTGCGTGTGTCTGTGTGTGTGTATCTCTGTGTGTGTCTGTGTCTGTGTGTGTGTGTCACTGTGTGTAACTCTGTGTGTGTGTCTGTGTGTGTCTGTGTGTGTGTGTCTGTGTGTGTGTAGTTCCCGCATGGAACCGGGGTCTGCTGTAGGTGCTGTGTGTGCCCAGAGCATCGGTGAGCCGGGCACTCAGATGACCCTGAAGACGTTCCACTTTGCCGGCGTTGCCTCCATGAACATCACGCTGGGGGTGCCTCGCATCAAGGAGATCATCAACGCCTCCAAGAACATCAGGTGAGGGTGGTGGTGAGGGTGGTGGTGAGGGTGGTGGTGAGGGTGGTGGTGAGGGTAGTGAGGGTGGTGGTGGTGAGGGTGGTGAGGGTGAGTGTGGTGAGGGTGGTGGTGAGGGTGGTGAGGGTGGTGGTGAGGGTGGTGAGGGTGAGGGTGGTGAGAGTGGTGGTGAGGGTGAGTGTGGTGAGGGTGGTGGTGAGGGTGGTGGTGAGGGTGGTGGTGAGGGTGGTGAGGGTGGTGGTGAGGGTAGTGAGGGTGGTGGTGGTGAGGGTGGTGAGGGTGAGTGTGGTGAGGGTGGTGGTGAGGGTGGTGAGGGTGGTGAGGGTGGTGGTGAGGGTGGTGAGGGTGGTGGTGGTGAGTGTGGTGAGGGTGGTGGTGAGGGTGAGTGTGGTGAGGGTGGTGGTGAGGGTGGTGAGGGTGAGTGTGGTGAGGGTGTGGTGGTGGTGGTGGTGGTGAGGGTGGTGGTGAGGGTGGTGGTGTGGGTGGTGAGGGTAGTGGTGAGGGTGGTGGTGAGGGTGGTGGGTGAGGGGTGGTGAGTGGGTGGTGAGGGTGGTGATGGTGGTGAGTGAGTGGTGAGAGGGTGGTGGTGAGGGTGGTGATGGTGGTGTGTGAGGGTGGTGGAGGGTGGTGAGGGTGGTGGTGGTGGTGAGGGTGGTGAGGGTGGTGAGGGTGGTGAGGGTGGTGAGGGTGAGTGTGGTGAGGGTGGTGGTGGTGGTGGTGAGGGTGGTGAGGGTGGTGAGGGTGGTGAGGGTGGTGAGGGTGGTGAGGGTGAGTGTGGTGAGGGTGGTGGTGGTGGTGGTGAGGGTGGTGAGGGTGGTGGTGAGGGTGGTGATGGTGGTGATGTGAGTGGTGAGGTCGTGGTGAGGGTGTGTGAGGGTGAGTGTGGTGAGGGTGGTGGTGAGGGTGAGGGTGGTGGTGGTGGTGATGGTGGTGAGTGAGTGGTGAGGGTCGTGGTGGAGGGTGGTGAGGTGAGTGTGGTGAGGGTGGTGGTGAGGGTGAGTGTGGTGAGGGTGGTGGTGAGGGTGAGGGTGGTGGTGGTGGTGGTGATGGTGGTGAGTGAGTGGTGAGGGTCGTGGTGGATGGGTGGTGAGGGTGAGTGTGGTGAGGGTGGTGGTGAGGGGTGAGTGTGGTGAGGGTGGTGGTGAGGGTGAGGGTGGTGGTGGTGGTGGTGTGGTGATGGTGGTGAGTGAGTGGTGAGGGTCGTGGTGGGAGGGTGGTGAGGGTGAGTGTGGTGAGGGTGGTGGTGAGGTGAGTGTGGTGTGAGGGTGGTTGGTGAGGGTGAGGGTGGTGGTGGTGGTGGTGATGGTGGTGAGTGAGTGGTGAGGGTGGTGGTGATGGTGGTGAGTGAGTGGTGAGGGTGGTGGTGAGGGTGGTGGTGAGGGTGGTGGTGAGGGTGGTGGTGAGGGTGGTGAGGGTGGTGGTGAAGGTGGTGAGGGTGAGTGAGTGAGGTGGTGAGGGCTGGGTGAGGGTGGTGGTGGTGGTGGTGGTGAGGGTGGTGAGGGTGGTGATGGTGGTGGGTGAGTGGTGAGGGTGGTGAGGGTGGTGGTGGTGTGGTGGTGGTGAGGGTGGTGAGGTGGTGATGGTGGTGGTGTGAGTGGTGAGGGTGGTGAGGGTGGTGGTGGTGGTGGTGGTGAGGGTGGTGAGGGTGGTGATGGTGGTGGGTGAGTGGTGAGGGGTGGTGAGGGTGGTGGTGGTGGTGGTGGTGATGGTGGTGAGTGAGTGGTGAGGGTGGTGGTGAGTGGTGGTGGTGAGGGTGGTGGTGAGGGGTGGTGATGGTGGTGGGAGAGTGGTGGTGAGGTGGTGGTGGTGGTGGTGGTGGTGGTGGTGAGGGTGGTGAGGGTGGGTGGTGAGGGTGGTGGTGGTGGTGGTGATGTGGTGAGTGAGTGGTGGAGGGTGGTGAGGGTGGTGGTGGTGGTGGGTGGTGAGGGTGGTGAGGGTGGTGGTGGTGGTGGTGGTGGTGATGGTGGTGAGTGAGTGGTGAGGGTGGTGGTGAGGGTGGTGAGTGAGAGTGGTGGTGAGGGTGGTGATGGTGGTGGGTGAGTGGTAGAGGCGTGGTGGTGAGGGTGGTGGTGAGGGTGGTGGTGAGGGTGGTGGTGAGGGTGGTGATGGGTGGTGGGTGAGTGGTGAGGGTGGTGGTGAGGGTGGTGGTGAGGGTGGTGGTGAGGGTGGTGATGGTGGTGGTGTGAGTGGTGAGGGTGGTGGTGGTGGTGGTGGTGGTGAGGGTGGTGAGGGTGGTGGTGGTGGGTGGTGGTGGTGATGATGGTGGTGAGTGAGTGGTGAGGGTGGTGAGGGTGGTGGTGGTGGTGGTTGAGGGGTGGTGAGGGTGGTGGTGGTGGTGGTGGTGGTGGTGATGGTGGTGAGTGAGTGGTGAGGGTGGTGGTGAGGGTGGTGGTGAGGGTGGTGGTGAGGGTGGGTGATGGTGGTGGGTGAGTGGTGAGGGTGGTGGTGGTGAGGGTGGTGGTGAGGGTGGTGGTGAGGGTGGTGAGGGTGGTGGTGGTGGTGGTGGTGGTGATGGTGGTGAGTGAGTGGTGAGGGTGGTGAGGGTGGTGGTGGTGGTGGTGAGGTGTGGTGAGGGTGGTGGTGGTGGTGGTGGTGATGGTGGTGAGTGAGTGGTGAGGGTGGTGGTGAGGGTGGTGGTGAGGGTGGTGGTGAGGGTGGTGATGGTGGGGTGAGTGGTGAGGGTGGTGGTGAGGGTGGTGGTGGTGGTGGTGGTGTGAGGGTGGTGAGGGTGGTGGTGGTGGTGGTGGTGGTGTGGTTGGTGGTGGGTGATGGTGGTGAGTGAGTGGTGAGGGTGGTGGTGAGGGTGTGTGAGGGTGGTGGTGAGGGTGGTGATGGTGGTGGGTGAGTGGTGAGGGTGGTGGTGAGGGTGGTGGTGGTGGTGGTGGTGAGGGTGGTGAGGGTGGTGGTGGTGGTGGTGGTGATGGTGGTGAGTGAGTGGTGAGGGTGGTGGTGAGGGTGGTGGTGAGGTGGTGGTGGTGGTGTGGTGAGGGTGGTGAGGGTGGTGGTGGTGTGGTGATGGTGGTGAGTGAGTGGTGAGGGGTGGGTGGTGGTGAGGGTGGTGGTGGTGGTGGTGGTGGTGGTGATGGTGGTGAGTGAGTGGTGAGGGTGGTGGTGAGGGTGGTGGTGGTGGTGGTGGTGGTGAGGGTGGTGGTGAGGGTGGTGGTGAGGGTGGTGATGGTGGTGGGTGAGTGGTGAGGGTGGTGGTGAGGGTGGTGGTGGTGGTGGTGGTGAGGGTGGTGAGGGTGGTGGTGGTGGTGGTGGTGATGGTGGTGAGTGAGTGTGTGAGGGTGGTGGTGAGGGTGGTGGTGGTGGTGGTGGTGGTGAGGGGTGGTGGTGAGGGTGGTGGTGAGGGTGGTGATGGTGGTGAGTGAGTGGTGAGGGTGGTGGTGAGGGTGGTGGTGAGGGTGGTGGTGGTGGTGGTGGTGAGGGTGGTGAGGGTGGTGGTGAGGGTGGTGGTGAGGGTGGTGATGGTGGTGAGTGAGTGGTGAGGGTGGTGGTGAGGGTGGTGGTGAGGGTGGTGGTGGTGATGGTGGTGAGTGAGTGGTGAGGGTGGTGGTGAGGGTGGTGGTGGTGGTGGTGGTGGTGGTGGTGGTGATGGTGGTGTGCTGAGTGGTGAGGGTGGTGGTGAGGGTGGTGGTGGTGGTGGTGGTGAGGGTGGGTGGTGAGGGTGGTGGTGAGGGTGGTGATGGTGGTGGGTGAGTGGTGAGGGTGGTGGTGAGGGTGGTGGTGGTGGTGGTGGTGGTGAGGGTGGTGAGGGTGGTGGTGGTGGTGGTGGTGATGGTGGTGAGTGAGTGGTGAGGGTGGTGGTGAGGGTGGTGGTGGTGGTGGTGGTGAGGGTGGTGGTGAGGGTGGTGGTGAGGGTGGTGATGGTGGTGGGTGAGTGGTGAGGGTGGTGGTGAGGGTGGTGGTGAGGGTGGTGATGGTGGTGGGTGAGTGGTGAGGGTGGTGGTGAGGGTGGTGGTGAGGGTGGTGATGGTGGTGGGTGAGTGGTGAGGGTGGTGGTGAGGTGGTGGTGAGGGTGGTGGTGGTGGTGGGTGAGTGGTGAGGGTGGTGGTGAGGGTGGTGGTGAGGGTGGTGATGGTGGTGGGTGAGTGGTGAGGGTGGTGGTGAGGGTGGAGGGTGGTGGTGAGGGTGGTGGTGAGGGTGGTGATGGTGGTGGGTGAGTGGTGAGGGTGGTGATGGTGGTGAGTGAGTGGTGAGGGTGGTGGTGAGGGTGAGGGTGGTGGTGAGGGTGGTGGTGGTGGTGGTGAGTGAGTGGTGAGGGTGGTGGTGAGGGTGGTGGTGGTGGTGGTGGTGGTGATGGTGGTGAGTGAGTGGTGGGTGAGTGGTGAGGGTGGTGGTGGTGGTGGTGAGGGTGGTGATGGTGGTGAGTGAGTGGTGAGGGTGGTGGTGGTGGTGGTGAGGGTGGTGATGGTGGTGAGTGAGTGGTGAGGGTGGTGATGGTGGTGAGTGAGTGGTGAGGGTGGTGGTGAGGGTGGTGGTGAGGGTGGTGAGGGTGGTGAGGTGGGTGGTGGTGATGGTGGTGAGGGTGGTGGTGAGGGTGGTGAGGGTGGTGGTGGTGGTGGTGAGGGTGGTGAGGTGGGTGGTGGTGAGGGTGGTGGTGGTGGTGGTGATGGTGACCACGCCCCTTGCCCCCCCCCCTCCTCCTGACCACGCCCCTTACCCCCCCCTCCTCCTGACCACGCCCCTTGCCCCCCCCCACTCCTGACCACGCCCCTTGCCCCCCCCCCACTCCTCCTGACCACGCCCCTTGCCCCCCCCCCCCCCACGCCCCTTGCCCCCCCCCCACTCCTCCTGACCACGCCTCTTGCCCCCCCACTCCTCCTGACCACGCCCCTTGCCCCCCCCCACGCCCCTTACCCCCCCCCCACTCCTCCTGACCACGCCTTTTGCCCCCCCCCACGCCCCTTACCCCCCCTCCTCCTGACCACGCCCCTTGCCCCCCCCCCACTCCTGACCACGCCCCTTGCCCCCCCACTCCTCCTGACCACGCCCCTTGCCCCCCCCCACGCCCCTTCCCCCCCCTCTCCTCCTGACCACGCCCCTTGCCCCCCCCCACGCCCCTTCCCCCCCCCCTCCTCCTGACCACGCCCCTTGCCCCCCCCCCACTCCTGACCACGCCCCTTGCCCCCCCACTCCTCCTGACCACGCCCCTTGCCCCCCCCCCCACTCTCCCCCCAGCACCCCCATCACGACTGCCCAGCTGGAGGTCGATGACGACGCCGACTTCGCGCGACTCGTTAAAGGGCGCATCGAGAAGACGCTGCTGGGAGAGGTGGCCCACCGCAACCCTGCTCACGGGGGGGGTGCCCCTTTAAGAGAGAGACACACTGTGTGTGTGTATCTGTGTGTGTCTGTGTGTCTATGTGTGTGTGTCTATGTGTGTGTGTCTATGTGTGTGAGTGTGTGTGTGTCTATGTGTGTGTGTCTATGTGTGTGTGTCTATGTGTGTGAGTGTGTGTGTCTATGTGTGTGTTTATGTGTCTGTGTGTGTCTGTGTGTGTGTGTGTCTATGTGTCTGTGTGTGTGTGTGTCTATGTGTGTGTGTCTATGTGTGTGAGTGTGTGTGTGTCTATGTGTGTGAGTGTGTGTGTGTCTATGTGTGTGTGTCTATGTGTGTGTGTCTATGTGTGTGAGTGTGTGTGTGTCTATGTGTGTGTTTGTGTGTCTATGTGTGTGTCTATGTGTGTGTGTCTATGTGTCTGTGTGTGTGTGTCTATGTGTGTGTGTGTGTGTCTGTGTGTGTGTCTATGTGTGTGTGTGTGTCTATGTGTGTGTGTGTGTCTATGTGTGTCTGTGTGTGTGTGTCTATGTGTGTCTGTGTGTGTGTGTGTCTATGTGTGTGTCTGTGTGTGTGTGTGTCTATGTGTGTGTTTGTGTGTCTATGTGTGTGTCTATGTGTCTATGTGTGTGTGTGTGTGTGTCTGTGTGTGTGTCTATGTGTGTGTGTGTGTGTCAATGTGTGTCTGTGTGTGTGTGTCTATGTGTGTCTGTGTGCGTGTGTGTCTATGTGTGTGTTTGTGTGTCTATCTGTGTGTCTGTGTGTCTATGTGTGTGTCTATGTGTGTGTGTCTATGTGTGTGTGTGTCTATGTGTGTGTTTATGTGTCTGTGTGTGTCTGTGTGCGTGTGTGTCTGTGTGTGTTTGTGTGTCTATGTGTGTGTGTCTATGTGTGTCTGTGTGCGTGTGTGTCTATGTGTGTGTTTGTGTGTCTATGTGTGTGTCTATGTGTCTATGTGTGTGTGTCTATGTGTGTCTGTGTGTGTGTGTGTCTGTGTGTGTGTCTATGTGTGTGTGTGTCAATGTGTGTCTGTATGTGTGTCTATGTGTGTGTGTCTATGTGTCTGTGTGTGTGTGTTTGTGTGTCTGTGTGTGTGTCTATGTCTGTGTCTGTGTGTGTGTGTGTCTATGTGTGTGTGTGTGTGTGTCTATGTGTGTCTGTGTGTGTGTGTGTGTGTCTGTGTGTCTGTGTGTGGGTGTCTGTGTGTCTGTGTGTGGGTGTGTGTGTCTATGTGTGTGTGTCTGTGTGTGTGTGTCTGTGTGTGGGTGTCTGTGTGTCTATGTGTGTGTGTCTATGTGTGTGTGTCACTGTGTGTGTCTGTGTGTGTCTATGTGTGTGTCTATGTCTGTCTGTCTATGTGTGTGTCTATGTGTGTGTGTGTGTGTATATGTGTGTGTCTGTGTCTCTGTGTGTGTGTGTCTGTGTC
>NW_027620425.1:1751696-1789196 GCF_964198595.1 Lampetra fluviatilis
CCTGGCTAAGATGAAGGAGAGCGTGCTCATGTTGGCTTCCTTTGAGAAGACGGCTGACCACCTGTTCGACGCGGCGTACTTCGGACAGGAAGACTCTGTGTGCGGTGAGGCCACTCTGCCTGCGTCTGTCTCTCTCTGTGTCTGTCTCTCTGTCTCGCTGTGTCTCTCTCTGTGTGTGTCTCTGTGTGTGTCTCTCTGTTTCTCTCTCTGTGTGTCTCTCTGTCTCTCTCTGTGTCTCTCTGTGTATCTCTATCTGTCTTTCTCTCTGTGTCTCTCTATGTCTTGTCTCTCTCTGTGTCTCTCTGTTTCTCTCTCTATGTCTTGTCTCTCTCTGTGTCTCTCTGTTTCTCTCTGTCTCTCTCTCTGTGTCTCTCTGTGTGTCTCTCTCTGTGTCTCTCTGTCTCTCTCTCTGTGTCTCTTCGTCTGTGTGTAGCAGTCTGTCTGTCTCTCTGTGTTTCTCTGTGTCTCTCTCTGTATCTGTATCTCTCTGTGTCTCTCTGTATCTCTCTATCTTTCTGTGTCTCTTCGTCTGTGTGTGTCTGTCTGTGTGTGTCACTCTGTCTGTGTCTCTCTGTCTGTCTGTGTATCTCTCTCTGTGTCTCTCTCTCTGTATCTATCTCTGTGTCTCTATGTATCTCTCTCTATCTCTGTGTCTCTATGTATCTCTCTCTGTGTCTCTCTGTGTCTCTCTCTCTGTATCTGTATCTCTCTGTCTGTGTGCGTGTCTGTCTGTGTAGGGGTTTCCGAGTCCATCATCATGGGCATCCCCATGAGCATCGGCACGGGCATCTTCAAGCTGCTGCACCGCTCCACGCGCGACTCCCCACGTCCGCCCCGGCGGGCCCTGCTGTTCGACAATCCAAACTTCCACGTCGCCACCTCAGCCTGACACGGAGGTCTGACTAGGCCTGACTAGGCCTGACTAGGCCTGACTAGGCCTGACAAAGTCTGACTAGGCCTGACTAGGCCTGACTAGGCCTAACTAGGCCTGACTAGTCCTGACAAAGTCTGACTAGGCCTGACTAGGCCTGACAAAGCCTGACTAGGCCTGACTAGGCCTGACAAAGTCTGACTAGGCCTGACTAGGCCTGACAAAGCCTGACAAAGCCTGACTAGGCCTGACTAGGCCTGACTAGGCCTGACTAGGCCTGACTAGGCCTAACTAGGCCTGACTAGGCCTGACTAGGCCTGACTAGGCCTGACAAAGCCTGACTAGGCCTGACTAGGCCTGACAAGGGGGCTGACTAGGCCTGACTAGGCCTGACTAGGCCTGACTAGGCCTAACTAGGCCTGACAAAGTCTGACAAAGTCTGACTAGGCCTGACAAAGCCTGACTAGTGACTAGGCCTGACTAGGCCTGACTAGGCCTGACTAGGCCTGACTAGGCCTGACTAGGCCTGACAAAGCCTGACTAGGCCTAACTAGGCCTGACAAAGCCTGACTAGGTCTGACTAGGTCTGACTAGGCCTAACTAGGCCTGACAAAGCCTGACTAGGCCTAACTAGGCCTGACAAAGCCTGACTAGGCCTGACTAGGCCTGACTAGGCCTAACTAGGCCTGACAAAGCCTGACTAGGCCTGACTAGGCCTGACAAAGCCTGACTAGGCCTGACTAGGCCTGACAAAGCCTGACTAGGCCTGACTAGGCCTGACAAAGCCTGACTAGGCCTGACAAAGCCTGACTAGGCCTGACAAGGGGGCTGACTGGCTGTGTGTGTCCGTCTCCTTGATGCGACAACAATAAAAATACAATTTAATCTCACCGAGTAATTTTATTTGATGGTTGTTTTGTGTTTGTTTAAGCTGCTGTAATGACACGAGTAGTTTTCTTTACGCCGATGATAGATAACGTGATGGTGAATGTGGTTATAGGGGTGGAGATCACGTGGTGGTGAATGTGGTTATAGGGGTGGAGATCACGTGGTGAATGTGGTTATAGGGGTGGAGATCACGTGGTGGTGATTGTGGTTATAGGGGTGGAGATCACGTGGTGGTGATTGTGGTTATAGGGGTGGAGATCACGTGGTGGTGATTGTGGTTATAGGGGTGGAGATCACGTGGTGATTGTGATTATAGGGGTGGAGATCACGTGGTGATTGTGGTTATAGGGGTGGAGATCACGTGGTGATTGTGGTTATAGGGGTGGAGATCACGTGGTGATTGTGGTTATAGGGGTGGAGATCACGTGGTGAATGTGATTATAGGGGTGGAGATCACGTGGTGATTGTGATTATAGGGGTGGAGATCACGTGGTGATTGTGATTATAGGGGTGGAGATCACGTGGTGATTGTGGTTATAGGGGTGGAGATCACGTGGTGATTGTGGTTATAGGGGTGGAGATCACGTGGTGATTGTGGTTATAGGGGTGGAGATCACGTGGTGAATGTGATTATAGGGGTGGAGATCACGTGGTGATTGTGATTATAGGGGTGGAGATCACGTGGTGAATGTGATTATAGGGGTGGAGATCACGTGGTGAATGTGGTTATAGGGGTGGAGATCACGTGGTGAATGTGATTATAGGGGTGGAGATCACGTGGTGAATGTGATTATAGGGGTGGAGATCACGTGGTGAATGTGATTATAGGGGTGGAGATCACGTGGTGAATGTGATTATAGGGGTGGAGATCACGTGGTGAATGTGGTTATAGGGGTGGAGATCACGTGATGAATGTGATTATAGGGGTGGAGATCACGTGGTGGTGATTGTGATTATAGGGGTGGACATCACGTGGTGAATGTGGTTATAGGGGTGGAGATCACGTGGTGATTGTGGTTATAGGGGTGGAGATCACGTGGTGAATGTGGTTATAGGGGTGGAGATCACGTGGTGAATGTGATTATAGGGGTGGAGATCACGTGGTGAATGTGGTTATAGGGGTGGAGATCACGTGGTGAATGTGGTTATAGGGGTGGAGATCACGTGGTGAATGTGATTATAGGGGTGGAGATCACGTGGTGGTGAATGTGGTTATAGGGGCGGAGATCACGTGGTGATTGTGGTTATAGGGGTGGAGATCACGTGGTGAATGTGATTATAGGGGTGGAGATCACGTGGTGGTGAATGTGATTATAGGGGTGGAGATCACGTGGTGATTGTGGTTATAGGGGTGGAGATCACGTGGTGATTGTGATTATAGGGGTGGAGATCACGTGGTGAATGTAGTTATAGGGGTGGAGATCACGTGGTGAATGTGATTATAGGGGCGGAGATCACGTGGTGGTGATTGTGATTATAGGGGTGGAGATCACGTGGTGAATGTGGTTATAGGGGTGGAGATCACGTGGTGAATGTGGTTATAGGGGCGGAGATCACGTGGTGGTGATTGTGATTATAGGGGTGGAGATCACGTGGTGATTGTGATTATAGGGGTGGAGATCACGTGGTGAATGTGATTATAGGGGTGGAGATCACGTGGTGAATGTGATTATAGGGGTGGAGATCACGTGGTGATTGTGGTTATAGGGGTGGAGATCACGTGGTGATTGTGATTATAGGGGTGGAGATCACGTGGTGAATGTGATTATAGGGGTGGAGATCACGTGGTGATTGTGATTATAGGGGTGGAGATCACGTGGTGATTGTGATTATAGGGGTGGAGATCACGTGGTGAATGTGGTTATAGGGGAGGAGATCACGTGGTGATTGTGATTATAGGGGTGGAGATCACGTGGTGATTGTGGTTATAGGGGTGGAGATCACGTGGTGATTGTGATTATAGGGGCGGAGATCACGTGGTGATTGTGATTATAGGGGTGGAGATCACGTGGTGAATGTGATTATAGGGGTGGAGATCACGTGGTGAATGTGATTATAGGGGTGGAAATCACGTGGTGGTGATTGTGGTTATAGGGGAACCGCGTTCTTTGCGAGACGCTTTACGCCAATTGGGATAAACTAGGAACGTGATCGAGTTGGAACGGTGCCACGGCAAATTCTTTGGGTCATTCGGAAAAGCCACGTAGGTAGGTTCAAAGAAAATGATGGTGCTACAGGTGAGAGCTGGGGCTGTTTCTTCATTAGGGCGATTGGGCGACGCACCGCCAATCTCAGCCGTCACTGTCAGCCTCTGGATATAGTCAAATCAGCGTCATGTCACGTTCTGTGGAGTACCGCCTCTTTTTTGGGCGATTTCACTCCGGCTGAGAATCGCCCCGAGTGTTCCCGTAGACTTACATTCAAAGATGTTTTTTTTCGAACTACAGGCGCTGCAATGCATTCTCTACGGCTTCCGGGAGGGCTCGCACTAACGTGCTTACGTCATCATACGTGCTTACGTCATCACACGTAAGCACGTTTCAGTCAACAATATTATTTGTCGCCACCTAGTGGAATCTTTAATAAAATAAACTTGAGTGGTTTGTTTTAATAGTGAGTATAGAAACAAACAAGAAGATGTATTGTAAGAGTCACTTTATTTTTCATTAATATTAAAGAAGTGAAGTTGCCTTTACATGCTTAAGCTGTTAATTAATCCATTGCATGGGTGGACCTTATCCTTATCAATCATCCAGACATTTGCCCCCCCTGAGAGATTTTGCAGGAGCCGCCACTGGGTGAGAGTAGTGGGCTGTTATAGATAACTCATTAAACACACACACGTGATGATGATTACACTGGTCAACAACAAAAACAAAATTCTGGCCTGGACTTTTGCAGCTGTTTTAGACTAATTTCAGGGTGCCGATAGCATTTTTATGCTATCGGCATACCCCATTTCCATTGATTTTACCCGAAATTAACTCCGTCACTTATGATTGCAAGTTGTTGCGAGTCAGTGACTGCTTTAGTGTTAAAATATGGTGCTGTATTTTTAGGATAGTGTGTTTATAATATCATTTTATGTAGATATCCACATTTATTTAATATTTTTCTTCCGCAGTTTTTATTGAAAATGCAATATTTGATATCTCAAAAACCTGATGTGATAGACAAAAACTGATGCCAGATTTGGAATCAGCACCCCCCCAAAACTACATTTCAACCGTTGGAATACCTCATGCCAGAAAGAGTGTGTTGACCAGTGATATGTAACAGGTGAGAGTAGAGTGCTGTATAGGTAACTCATACTGGTAGGAACGAAGTGAACCAGCCTACAATAGATTATATCGTCCGTCCGTCCGTGTAGCAACATCGCCCCCTTACTGCAAACACTTGGCAGGACCCTACAAAAACCTTTAGACTCAGTGAGGCTTTCCTGGCTAAACAAGCGTAACATTCCCTTATAATTCCCTGAGATAGTTTTTAATTAAAACAAACTCACAGCGGCCTAAAGCCTACAGCTAGGCCTAAAGCCTAGAACTAGGCCTCAAACTCTCCCTTCGTATCGTACCCCCGCGTGTGTGAAAGGGAGTTCATGTTTAACAATGTTACATTCCCTCATGTTTTTAAATAGAAACATTTACATTTAAAGCTTTAACATTAATAATTAAAACATTTAAATTTTAAATTAACTCACAGCGGCCTAAAGCCTACAGCTAGGCCTAAAGCCTAGAACTAGGCCTCAAACTCTCCCTTCGTATCGTACCCCCGCGTGTGTGAAAGGGAGTTCATGTTTAACAATGTTACATTCCCTCATGTTTTTAAATAGAAACATTTACATTTAAAGCTTTAACATTAATAATTAAAACATTTAAATTTTAAATTAACTCACAGCGGCCTAAAGCCTACAGCTAGGCCTAAAGCCTAGAACTAGGCCTCAAACTCTCCCTTCGTATCGTACCCCCGCGTGTGTGAAAGGGAGTTCATGTTTAACAATGTTACATTCCCTCATGTTTTTAAATAGAAACATTTACATTTAAAGCTTTAACATTAATAATTAAAACATTTAAATTTAAAATTAACTCACAGCGGCCTAAAGCCTACAGCTAGGCCTAAAGCCTAGAACTAGGCCTCAAACTCTCCCTTCGTATCGTACCCCCACGTGTGTGAAAGGGAGTTAATGTTGAACAATGTTACATTCCCTCATGTTTTTAAATAGAAACATTTACATTTAAAGCTTTTACATTAATAATTAAAACATTTAAATTTTAAATTAACTCACAGCGGCCTAAAGCCTACAGCTAGGCCTAAAGCCTAGAACTAGGCCTCAAACTCTCCCTTCGTATCGTACCCCCGCGTGTGTGAAAGGGAGTTCATGTTGAACAATGTTACATTCCCTCATGTTTTTAAATAGAAACATTTACATTTAAAGCTTTTACATTAATAATTAAAACATTTAAATTTAAAATTAACTCACAGCGGCCTAAAGCCTACAGCTAGGCCTAAAGCCTAGAACAAGGCCTCAAACTCTCCCTTCGTATCGTACCCCCGCGTGTGTGAAAGGGAGTTCATGTTGAACAATGTTACATTCCCTCATGTTTTTAAATAGAAACATTTACATTTAAAGCTTTAACATTAATAATTAAAACATTTAAATTTAAAATTAACTCACAGCGGCCTAAAGCCTACAGCTAGGCCTAAAGCCTAGAACTAGGCCTCAAACTCTCCCTTTGTATCGTCCGATTAGGTGTAGCAGCATCGCCCCCTACTGCAAACACTTGGCAGGACCCTACAAAAACCTTGAGACTCAGTGGGGCTTTCCTGGCTAAACAAGTGTCATAATACATGATGTTTATGTTCTTTGGTTATTCGTTCCTACCAGCCCACCCCGCAGGGACCTGTTTAAACACACACCTGCTGAGACAGTAGAGCCTGGACTCGAGGTCTGGAATCTGAGTCTGTGTCTTTGTGAAGGGGTCATAATGGCGGTGTCAGAGGTACTAGACACTGCTATACACACTACACTACGCACTACACTACACTACTACACTACTACACTATACACTACATACTATACACTACACTATACACTACATACTATACACTACACTATACACTACATACTATACACTACACTATACACTACACTATACACTACACTACTACACTATACACTACTACACTACTACACTATACACTACACTATACACTACATACTATACACTACTACACTACTACACTATACACTACACTATACACTACATACTATACACTACTACACTACTACACTATACACTACACTATACACTACATACTATACACTACTACACTACTACACTATACACTATACACTACACTATACACTACATACTATACACTACATACTATACACTACACTATACACTACATACTATACACTACACTATACACTACATACTATACACTACACTATACACTACACTATACACTACACTACTACACTATACACTACTACACTACTACACTATACACTACACTATACACTACATACTATACACTACTACACTACTACACTATACACTACACTATACACTACATACTATACACTACTACACTACTACACTATACACTATACACTACACTATACACTACATACTATACACTACACTATACACTACATACTATACACTACACTATACACTACATACTATACACTACACTATACACTACACTATACACTACACTACTACACTATACACTACTACACTACTACACTATACACTACACTATACACTACATACTATACACTACTACACTACTACACTATACACTACACTATACACTACATACTATACACTACTACACTACTACACTATACACTACACTATACACTACATACTATACACTACTACACTATACACTATACACTACACTATACACTACATACTATACACTACATACTATACACTACTACTATACACTACATACTATACACTACATACTATACACTACACTATACACTACACTATACACTACATACTATACACTACATACTATACACTACATACTATACACTACACTATACACTACACTATACACTACATACTATACACTACATACTATACACTACATACTATACACTACACTATACACTACACTATACACTACATACTATACACTACATACTATACACTACTACACTACATACTATACACTACACTATACACTACACTATACACTACACTATACACTACACTATACACTACTACACTACATACTATACACTACACTATACACTACATACTATACACTACATACTATACACTACTACACTACTACACTATACACTACATACTATACACTACACTATACACTACATACTATACACTACTACACTATACAATAGTGTGTGTGTGTGGTGTATTGTAGCGTGGTGTACAGTGTGCATACGGTATATACATTTTTTTGTAAAATAAATGTACCACGATTCACGTTTTTTTTATTGCAAAGTCAAAAGCTACACCCAGCTAACCACCGTACGTCAACAAATATCATCTTAATCATCCACATTATAAAACATACCCGATTGTGTGCGTGCGTGCGTATATACGTAGTGCGGTGTGTGCCTGCTATTGATACAAATCCACAACACGGTGCATGGCAAAGACGTGGCAAATGCATCTGGCAAAATGGCATCACGACCAACAACATTCGGCTGACGTGGGTGGGCACCAACCACCAAACGTCACGCGGATAATCAGACATTTAAAAACAAGACCCTTCTCACGATTCGTTTACTCAGCGGGGTCTGAAGGTGGATTGGTTAGTGGTAGGAGACACTGAAAGGCGTTACGTGGAGGTAGGAGTCAAAACAAGGCCCTTCTCACGATTGCGTAGTAAAAACAAGGCTCTTCTTCACCATTGGAACCTCATTTGCCAGTAAAAAATATGATAATTGGTTTTTTACCTTCTATCTGGCAACAAAACTGACACCTTTTTTACGAGGAGTCATGTTTGCATAGATCACAATACCTGCAGTCGTAATGCAAAGAAAAAACATAACTCTGATAATGTGCACTGTCCTTGAAGTTGATTGGTCCACACCCGAGACAGCTTTCCTTAGAGCCTAGTCTCACTTGGGTTGGACCAGATGACGCCAAAAGTGCGCCTTTTCTTCTTGGTTCTTTCGGTAAAGTCACGTAGAAGGGAAATAATAAAATAATAAAACATAATAAAATAATTCTCACGACGTTTCGGCCACAACGCAAGCAGCCGTCCTCAGGTGAAGAACAGGTCTGTCGGAAAGACAGCGTCTGAAACAGACACTGTCGGTTTTATTATGTTTTATTTTTGCTTGCGTTGTGGCCGAAACGTCGTGAGAATTGTATTTTATTATGTTTTATTTTTATTATTTTATTCTTTCCCTTCTACGTGATGACTTTACCGAAAGAACCAAGAAGATGAATCCCTGCTGCAGTCACGAAAGAAGCTTTACATCGAAAAAAATCCGAGTTCCGTCACGTTTCGCTGCAAATTACATCAACAAAATGATGAGGTCATCCACCTGTCACCGCTCTTAAATAATGCAGGATGACGTCATCAGTGAATCCAATCAAATGCAAAGATCAGGGAGAGGGGTGGAGTGTTGTAAATAAATGTAATAACAGCCACAGAGGGTTCACGTGGGGATTGGCTTGCCGGTCCTGCTTTGTAGCCAATAAGGGTTGAGATAGGGAGCATGGCCCAGGCGTGATCACGGCATGTCATCAGGAGTGATTGGCCTGGCCATTCGGGGCCCCAGCTAATGGGGAGCCGGATGAGGGGCGTAGTCCCGTGATTGACAGGGAACCATCGAGAATGGTCGAAGCTGTCCATGAACGATTGGCTGGGGGAACCACGTGACGAAGGTATTAAGAGCGAGTGAGAGAGAACGATCGAGAGCAGACTGGGAACCGACAAGAGCAGGGTCACGCGCGGACGGGGGCTCTGGGTGCCACGTGCGCGGTGGGGACTTAGTGCTGAGTCTGTCCTCTCTCCGTTGTCTGCCAGCAACGGAGAGTGAGTGAGTAAAGTGTATTGTGGAGTGGAAATAAAAGGGCTGATTCCGAAGCCGTCTCAAGAAGGATTATTACATATAAACTAGATTAGTAATCAGTTAATTAGTGCGTGATTCCTCTAGAAGGAATTGTATTATGTATTGCTTAATAACTGAACTCAATCACTGAATCCAATCAGGTGCAGAGATCAAAGGTGGGGGAGGAGGGGGTTATAGTACGTATATACTCGTTTAGTAATCAGTTAATTAGTGCGATTCCTCTATAAAGGATTATACTAATAACAAGTATAACCCGTAAAAACAAAGTTTTTCACTATAAATCCTTTATATGCGTGGCGGCTAGAGCCCTCTCGTCCTCTGGCTTGAGATGGCTGCCACCTATAGGTCAGATGATTGCATTGCACCATTAAGCAATTGGTAATAAAATATAATATTTTGTCCTAAAAAGTGTAAAATTTTGGATTTTTTTTCACGAACATTAATTGTCACACACAACGAGTCTGTGGGCAAAATGTCAGCTCGATTGGATCACGGGAAGTGGGTTAAAAAACGACCGAAAGATTTGCACGGTCGTAAGCAAGCAAGCACGCAATATAAAGGATTTTAAAAAAAGGGTTGGTCGACGGATGGATGATTGACAGGGTGGGTCGCTTGGAGGATCTGTGAGACAAAGTGGGAAGCTGATTGTGTTGGCAGTGGAGGACTGTCCACACCTCATGGTTGTCAGGAGCCAGAGCCAAGGAGAGACACACACACGGAGAGACACGGAGAGAGACACACACACGGAGAGACACGGAGAGAGACACACGCACACACACACGGAGAGACACGGAGAGACACACACACACACACACGGAGAGACACGGAGAGACACACACACACGGAGAGAGACACACACACGGAGAGACACACACACACACGGAGAGACACGGAGAGACACACACACACGGAGAGAGACACACACACACACGGAGAGACACACACACACACGGAGAGACACGGAGAGACACACACACACGGAGAGAGACACACACACACACGGAGAGACACACACACACACGGAGAGACACGGAGAGACACACACACACGGAGAGAGACACACACACGGAGAGACACACATATAGACACACACACACGCAGACATATGGAGAGACACACACACGGATAGACACATAGAGAGACACACATAGACACACACACGCAGACATACGGGGAGAGACACACACACACACGGAGAGACACATATATAGACACACACACGCACACGGATAGACACATAGAGAGAGAGACACACACACACACGCAGACATATGGAGAGACACACACACACGGATAGACACATAGAGAGACACACACACACACGGAGAGACACACATATAGACACACACACACGCAGACATACGGAGAAACACACACACACACACACACGGATAGATACACATATAGACACACACACACACACACGGAGAGACACACATAGACACACACACGCAGACATACGGAGAGAGAGAGACACACAAACACACAAACTCCAGGATCCACGTCCCACGCGTCTCTTCGGCCTTTCCTTGTTGCCGGGGCCGCTCAGAACTCGTCGAAGATGTCGAGCAGGCGCGTGTAGGTGTCGCGCGTGGCCCACAGCGCCAGCCAGAACTTGCGCGCCTCGCGTCGACCCTTCTGCTCCACGATGTCCAGCAGCTCAGAGGCGGCAGTGGCACCTCCACTGTTTGACTTGGCCTTGACCTTCTACAACACGACACACACATATCATCATCAACACACACAACACGCACACAGCAAAATCAGCACACACACATCAACACGATGATATCTCTGATGATTCCCCCCCCCCCCCCCCCCCCGACGATTTCTATCCGACGACGACAATGACGACGAGAGCCTCACGTCTTTCTCGGCCGCCGTGATGACCCCCTTGGAACGCAGCTCGGTGACTATCGGCAGCACGTCGCCCTGCAGGGCTTCCACGAGCTTCGGCATCAGAGTAACGATCCTCCGCAGGAGCTCCTCGTTGTCGTCGCCGCAAGCTTGAAGCTTCGCCTCGAACGATAACGCAGCAGCAGCAGGAGCAGCGGCAGGAGAGGCTGCCGGTAACGCTGCCGGGAGCTGGACAGGTACCGTGGTCGGCCCGGGTTGTCCTTGGGCCGTGGAGCTCTCGATTTCTGTCGAGTGAATAAAAGAAAGAATGAATCTACACTATGGGAACCTCATTTGCCAAACTCTGATGGTGCATTGTCTTTGAGTTGTGCGCCTTTTGGCGTCATCTGGTCCAACCCATGTGAGACTAGGCTCTAAGGAAAGCTGTCTCGGGTGTGGACCAATCAACTTCAAGGACAGTGCATACATTATCAGAGTTGTGTGTTTTGTTTGCATTATGACTGCAGGTATTGTGGTCTATACAAACATGACTCCTTGTAAAAAGGTGTCAGTTTTGTTGCCAGATAGAAGGGTAAACAACCAATTATCAGAATGAAGGAATGTTGTATAGCAATGGGATGTGCCTTTTTTTGGGCGGTAGTATTTGGACGAAAATATATGATAAATAACAATAGACCTGTTCTTCACCTGAGGACGGCTGCTTGCGTTGTGGCCGAAAGATCGTGAGAATTATTTTAGTATGTTTTATTTTTATTATTTTATTATTTCCCTTCTACGTGACTTTACCGAAAGAACCAAGAAGATGAATCCCTGCAATCACGAAAGCTTTAAATCGAGATGGTAATGATGATGATGATGGTAATGATGTTGATGGTAATAATGTTGATGGTAATAATGTTTATGGTAATCATGATGATGATAATAATCATGATGGCAATCCTGACGACAATCATCATCACAATCACCGCGATGGTAATCATGACGACAAAGACGACGATGAAGACGACCTACCGCTGAACCATTTCTTCAGCTGCGGGTAGCGGTCCTTCAGTGCGACTAGCGCGTTAATGAGCACCAGGCACTCGCCCCTGTCGATGAAATCTTCGATCAGGAAGTTGGCTCTCTGCGCCTTTCCGCTGATGTCGCAAGCCTCCAGGTACTTGTCACGAGGGATCAGATCGTTGCTGTCCAGGTGATCCATCAGGTAGGTGGGGTCACGGCCGATCCACTGTTTTAGCAGCGGCCTCTTGCTCCTGATCAGCTCGAAGGCGCCAGCTTCGTCCATAGCCGGTTCCTCCTTCTCCTTTCTAGTTCCTAAGACCTCAGCTCCTCACGTCAGAGGGACAAGAATCGATCCTGGGGAAATGCGCGCAAACACGACGGAAAAAACAGCGGCGAGTTGTAGGGGTCACTGATCGGTGGTTGTGGTAGTAGTAGTCTTGGTGTGTTTGAGGGTGTCCGTTTGTGTGTGTGTGTCTGTATGTGTGTGTATATCTATATGTGTATGTGTCTATGTATGTGCGTCTGTATGTATGTGTCTATATGTGTGTGTGGCTGTGTGTGTCTGTATGTGTGTGTGTCTGTATGTGTGTGTCTGTATGTGTGTGTGTCTGTATGTGTCTGTATGTGTGTGTGTCTATGTATGTGTGTCTGTCTGTGTGTGTGTGTCTGTATGTGTGTGTCTGTGTGTGTGTCTGTGTGTGTGTGTGTCTGTCTGTATGTGTCTGTATGTCTGTGTGTGTGTGTCTGTGTGTGTCTGTGTGTGTCTGTATGTCGAAATGCTGAGGGAGGGTGGCGTTTGTGCACAGACTGCCCTATATGACATCATAACAACAGTCTGGACCACTGGACGGGTTCCGCAGGACTGGAAGGATGCCCTGGTGGTCCCCCTCTTTAAGAAGGGGGACCGTACCGACTGTAACAACTACAGGGGCATCTCACTCCTCAGTGTGCCGGGTAAGGTCCTGGCAAGGATTATTCAACATCGCCTTGCTAGGCACGCTGAGGAGAGGCTTGCGGAGCCCCAATGTGGTTTCAGGAAAGGGCGGTCCTGCACAGATGCCATATTTTCTGTCCGTCTGCTACAGCAGAGGTGTAGGGAATTCCAAAAAGACCTACATCTCTGCTTTATTGACCTGGTCAAGGCCTATGATACCATCAGTAGGACTGGGCTCTGGGTTGTTCTTCGTGCTTTCGGAGTCCCTGACCCTCTGCTCACGATCATTAAGGAACTTCATGATGGTGAGCGGGCCCGGGTAAAACTACGTGGCCGGGAGTCGGAGCCTTTCCCTGTACACCTCGGGGTGCGACAGGGATGTCCTCTGGCTCCCACATTATTTAACATCTATTTCGACTGCGTAGTTCGTGAAGCCTTCAATAGCTGTACCGGGGGAATTACCATTTGGTACAGATATAATGGGAGGCTGATCGACGCCCGGGTGCGATCAAGGGATGGCTCCCTATTGGTCAACCACGTTATGTATGCCGATGATTTGGTAATAGCTGCTCATTCAGAAGAGGAGTTGGAGACGCTGCTGCTGAGACTGGAGTGTGCCACTAAGAGGTGGGGCCTTACCATCAGCCCCACCAAAACTAAGCACCTGCCTGGGTATTTTGTACCATCGGGCACTCCGCCCCCACAACTCCCAATCGGTGATGGGGCAGTTGTGGAGAGAGTAGAGAGTTTCCCATACCTGGGCAGTGTGCTCATGACCGGCTCCAGTTTATCAGCAGAGGTCTCACTCCGAATCAGTCGAGCGGCAATATCTTTTCATCGGTTGCGTAACGCTGTGTGGAAGCTACCTGGTCTGTCGCTCCGCACGAAGCTTCAGGTCTTCTCGGCCACGGTCATTCCCTCCCTTCTCTATGCTTGCGAAACGTGGACCCCCCTAGTGGAGCATCTTCGCCGGTTGGAAACATTTAGGCTGGCCTGCCTACGATCCATCCTGGGTTTAACCAGGCTGGATTTTGTGAGGAGCTCACAAGTCCTTGAAAGATCTGGGCAAAGTCCCATCAGTGAGCTCCTCCGGCAGGCAAGGCTGCGTTGGCTGGGTCATGTAGCCCGCATGCCCAGCCACCGCATGCCTAAACAGCTTTTGTTCGGCCGGATCGAGGGGGCTAAACGGGCGCGGCACGGGCTAGAGAAGAGATGGAGTGATGTGGTACAGGAGGACGTGGAGCTGAGTGGACTTGCCGATGACTGGTACCAGCGGTGTCAAGATCGGCCTCAGTGGAGGAGGCTCGTGAAGGACGCTACTGGGCAGTTGGAGGCAGTCGCCCTCCAACAACAACGGAGGGCGGAGGAGCGACGCTCACAACAACGAGCGGAGCGCCGGGTGGCTAAAGCACAGCAAGTTGGCACAGTAGGGGGCACAGGTGGTGGATCAGCCAGTCATCTCGGTCATCTCGGTCAGTCGACCCGTGGCACCTGGGTCTGCCCCGTGACCTCCTGCCAGCGGGCGTTCGACACTTCACGTGGCCTCAAGGTGCACATGGCCTGGCACAAGCGTCGTGGTGACGTCACCGCCACTTAGTGGCGAATGGCGGTTGTTGTTGTTGTTGTTGTTGTCTGTATGTGTGTGTGTGTATGTGTCTGTGTGTATGTGTGTCTGTATGTGTGTGTGTGTGTGTCTGTATGTGTGTGTGTGTCTGTATGTGTATGTATGTGTGTCTATGTATGTGTGTCTGTATGTATGTGTGTGTGTCTGTATGTGTCTGAATGTGTCTGTATGTGTGTGTGTGTATGTGTCTGTGTGTATGTGTGTCTGTATGTGTCTGTATGTGTGTGTGTGTATGTGTCTGTGTGTATATGTGTGTCTGTATGTGTGTGTGTGTGTGTCTGTATGTGTGTGTGTGTCTGTATGTGTATGTATGTGTGTCTATGTATGTGTGTCTGTATGTATGTGTGTGTGTCTGTATGTGTCTGTATGTGTGTGTGTGTATGTGTCTGTGTGTATGTGTGTCTGTATGTGTCTGTATGTGTGTGTATGTGTCTGTGTGTATGTGTGTCTGTATGTGTCTGTATGTGTGTGTGTATGTGTCTGTGTGTATGTGTGTCTGTATGTGTGTCTGTATGTATGTGTGTGTGTCTGTATGTGTCTGTATGTGTGTCTGTGTGTGTCTGTATGTGTCTGTATGTATGTGTGTGTGTCTGTATGTGTCTGTATGTATGTGTGTGTGTCTGTATGTGTCTGTATGTATGTGTGTCTGTATGTGTCTGTATGTGTGTCTGTATGTGTGTCTATGTATGTGTGTCTTTGTATGTGTGTCTATGTATGTGTGTCTGTATGTATGTGTGTGTGTCTGTATGTATGTGTGTCTGTATTTGTCTGTTTGTGTCTGTATGTGTGTGTGTGTATATGTGTCTGTGTGTGTGTCTGTGTGTGTGTGTACCTATTGATCGGAGATGCTGTGGCTGGGTGCAGACACCGACAGACAGACACACACAGACAGACAGACACACACAGACAGACACACACAGACAGACAGACACAGACAGACAGACACAGACAGACGCCGCCTCCGTCTCCTGCTGTCGAGTAAACGAAACGAAACAAGGAAGTGGCTCAGAGTTCATCTCCCTGACCCAGCCCATCGACCTCCCTTCTCACCTCACCCCTCCCCTCATGCCCCCCTCACCCCTCCCCTTCTCCCCCCCTACCTGTTCCGAGAGCCCAGACCGCGAATTCTCAAAAGTGACGTCACAATCGGGCGTGACGTCACTTGTTAAACTGGTACATAACAATGTTACCACTCCGTTACAATGTTACACTCCGTTACAATGTGAAACTATTATACCGTTAAACTAAGTTGTGAGTCACCAGGTGTGAGGCCCCACTGATCTACTGCTGCTGTGATCATAGAGACCCACAGAGACTCACAGAGACCCACACTCACAGAGACCCACACTCATAGAGACCCACACTCACAGAGACCCACACTCATAGAGACCCACACTCACAGAGACCCACACTCATAGAGACCCACAGAGACCCACACTCACAGAGACCCACAGAGACCCACAGAGACTTACACTCACAGAGACCCACACTCACAGAGACCCACACTCATAGAGACCCACAGAGACCCACACTCACAGAGACCCACACTCACAGAGACCCACACTCATAGAGACCCACAGAGACCCACACTCATAGAGACCCACAGAGACCCATACTCATAGAGACCCACAGAGACCCATACTCATAGAGACCCACAGAGACCCATACTCAGAGACCCACAGAGACCCACACTCATAGAGACCCACAGAGACCCACACTCATAGAGACCCACAGAGACCCATACTCATAGAGACCCACAGAGACCCATACTCATAGAGACCCACAGAGACCCACACTCATAGAGACCCACAGAGACCCACACTCATAGAGACCCACAGAGACCCATACTCATAGAGACCCACAGAGACCCACACTCATAAAGACCCACAGAGACCCATACTCATAGAGACCCACAGATACCCACAGAGACCCACACTCATAGAGACCCACAGAGACCCACACTCATAGAGACCCACAGAGACCCACACTCATAGAGACCCACAGAGACCCATACTCATAGAGACCCACAGAGACCCACAGAGACCCACACTCATAGAGACCCACAGAGACCCACACTCATAGAGACCCACAGAGACCCACACTCATAGAGACCCACAGAGACCCATACTCATAGAGACCCACAGAGACCCATACTCATAGAGACCCACAGAGACCCACACTCATAGAGACCCACAGAGACCCACACTCATAGAGACCCACAGAGACCCACACTCATAGAGACCCACAGAGACCCATACTCATAGAGACCCACAGAGACCCACACTCATAGAGACCCACAGAGACCCACACTCATAGAGACCCACAGAGACCCACACTCATAGAGACCCACAGAGACCCACACTCATAGAGACCCACAGATACCCACAGAGACCCACACTCATAGAGACCCACAGAGACCCACAGAGACCCATACTCATAGAAACCCACAGAAACCCACACTCATAGAGACCCACAGAGACTCGTACTCACAGAGATAAATTCTCAATAATAGCATTATTTTATTATTTTTAATTCTTTTTATTTTCCATCTTCGTGACTTCACCGAAATAACCAAGAATCATAATCACACTTGTGTGTAGTGGGTTCAAGTTAGGCACACACACTTCTTGGGAGGCAACCCTCATCTTATGAATGAACACAACGGTTCTAGATTTGAAGCTTTCGTGACTGCACACAGGGTGGTGACCACCGACCAGAGGTCGCAAACGGGTTTTGATTCCTTACCCGTACCCAGCCGCACCAGGGTCGCAAACGGGTAGCCGTACCCGTACCCGGCCGGGTACGGGTACCCGTTCCCTCCCCGTACCCGTACCCTACCCGAAATAAGTGACAAACGGTGACTCACCAGTGACTCACGGCCTACCCGTACCCGTACCCGGCCGCACCAGGGTCGCAAACGGGTACCCGTACCCGTACCCGGCCGTGGTACGGGTAGGGTACGGGTATCGGGTACCCGGTTGCGACCTCTGCGATGAAGCCACGTTGCAGGCGCGGGTGGGTTGATTCTAGGATCTTGAATTGTGAGAAGAGACGAGACGTTGGGAAATGAGTGACAAACGGTGACTCACCAGTGACTCACGGCCTACCCAGGCTACCCGTACCTGGCCGGGTACGGGTAGCCGGGTTTCGGGTAGGGTACCCGGTTGCGACCTCTGCCACCGACCCACCCTGGCTAACACACTAACACACACGCGTCTCTCCTAGCTACTCCAGCGTGACCCAGCCAGGTGGCTGCGGGCAGTCCGCTCACTGGAGGCCTTCTCTTCTCGGCATCTCCACGAGGCGTCTTCAGTCTCCGCAGGAACAGCCACGAACCTCGTGAGGAGGCCGCTTATATAGACCCCAGCCTGACCACGCCCACCTTCAAGAACCCTCTCGAAGCCCCTCCCCCCCCCTGCTGTCCACGTGCCCCCACCCCCGAGGTCCCCCACTGGGATCCGGTCACGTGTCCAGCACCGGCCCCGACGTCATTCCCGCCTCCAGCCGGGATGACGTCATGTGTGTGTGTGTCGACCCACGTGGTACAGTGACGTCATACGTGTGCGTGTGCACCCAGCAATGATGCCACAATCACTAGACTTGTGTGGGGGGCGTTTACATTGAGCCCATCGCCGCCTTCGCCTGGCACGGAGATCCGTGGCGATGTCACCGTCACTTGGTGGCGAACGGGCGGTGGCATCGGTGTTGGGAATGGGCTGTAACGAAGTGGAAGCTCTGTGAGCTCATCTTCTTGGTTCTTTCGGTAAAGTCATCACGTAGAAGGGAAGTAATTAAATAATAAGAATTTTACATAATAGAATACAATTCTCACGACGTTTCGGCCACAACGCAAGCAGCCGTCCTCAGGTGAAGAACAGGTCTGTCGGAAAGACAGCGTCTGAATGAAACACCACCAGGCTTGGCAGCGTATATTTAAGCTGCGGGGTTTTTTCCGACAGCCCTGTTCTTCACCTGAGGACGGCTGCTTGCGTTGTGGCCGAAACGTCGTGAGAATTATCTTATTATGTTTTATTTTTATTATTTTATTATTTCCATTCTACGCGACTTTACTGAAAGAACCAAGAAGATGAATCCCTGCAGTCACGAAAGCTTTAAATCGAGAAGTGGCTCAGCCTCTTAACTTCCCCAACTGCCCCGATCTCTTCCGGGCTTCCACTTATATCCATTCCCCCCACGTGACCCTGACTCCTCCCCTTCCGGATCGTCAGATCCGGCCTTCCCATACCGCCCCGCTGGCTCCGCCCCCATTCACCTCGCTTCCCATTGGAGCTGCCGAGGTGAACGGTGGCCCCTCCCACACGCCCCGCAGACCAGGCTCCGCCCCCAAATACCCCGGGCCGTGTGATTGGACCCGAGCCCAGCAACAACCTCATTTGCGCTCGCATTACAGAGGCAAGAAAAGTCTTGTTTTAAGAGCACAGAGTTTTTATTATTCGGAGAATTTCGTAATGACAGATTGAAGTTCATGGGAGAGTTTTGTTCTCTCTGTGTTGGATGTGGCGGTGATGGCAGTTCAAGCGGGACAGCGCAATGGATGACGTTGGATTTGTAATAATAAAATGATAATTGACGTTTCTTCACGCATTGCTACTTGCGATCGGACTGAAACATCGTCAAGCTGCCGTGCACAAATCCATTCTGAAAACTTCACGCCTCTATTTTATCTGAATCACAGGAACATTGTTTGGACAGACAGACGGACGGACACACCGATTAATTAAAAAAGATACACCCTACAAAAAAGATTACATTTGAAACGGTGGATAAAAATGTTGCGCAGTTTACCAAAAACCTCGACCTAGATCTGCCGCTTGGGGTTCGCGACGCTGATGGCAACGATTCTCCTTGAGGCGACAGTTTGCTGGCAGCTTCATTGAACCCGGCGTCCGATGAACGATCTTCCCCAGGAGGCAGAGGTCGCAAACAGGTTTTGATTCCTTACCCTTACCCGTACCCGGCCGCACCAGGGTCGCAAACGGGTACCCGTACCCGGCCATACCCGTACCCTACCCGTACCCGGCTGGGTACGGGTAGCCGGGTATCGGGTACCCGATTGCGACCTCTGGGAGAGAGAGAGAGAAAAAAAGACGCGCAGCCACGTGGCAGCCTGGACCCCGCTCCAGCGTGGCCTCTCCCTCCGTTCGTTCCAGATCTGACCACGTGTCGTTCGTTTCCACCCCTAATTTAATACCCGGGTCACGTGGTACGTTTCCACCAATCCTGGTTAGCCTCCGTGGAATATTCCAGACTCCACCGTAGGCTCCCGGGACCACGCCCCTGACTCGTCTCCCCATTGGCTGTGGCCAAAGCCAGCAGAACCAATCATCTCCTTACAGCTGTCACCTTTCCATTACGTCAGAGCCACGCCCCTAGGCTTCCCCCCCCCCCATTGGCTATGAACCAGCACCGGCAGAGCCAATCGTCGTGACGAGTTGTGATCCGTCAACGACCCGGATATATCCTCACATTACACTTGATTGAACCCGGCGTCCGATGAACGATCTTCCCCAGGAGGTCGTCGTCGTCGTTACCGCGAACTTCCATCCGCCGCTGGGATGACGACGATGACGGAGAGGCTGCCGAGAACGCTGCCGGGAGCCAGACTGATACCGCGGCCGCATTCGGGGTCGTCCCGGATTATCCTTGGATCTCTGTCGAGTTAAAAAAAGATCGAATGAATGTTGTATACCTATGGGATATGCCTTTTTTCTGGTATTAGTATCAGAAAACAATTATGAAATAATAACAATAGGGTGTTACAATAAAACAGAGAAAGTGAAGATCTTCAAACCACCAAATAAGATACCCAGGGACTCCTCTACGCACGAACATTCCACTTACGAACATTCAGATATATGAACAAAGATGTCCGTATGTCCGGTTGCCTGTTCGGACCGAGAGTCGTAAGTTCATCCGCCGCGCAATACATGGTTGTGGTGGCATCTACATCTGCAGAACGTGAAGAACAAGTGGCATCTACATCTGCAGAACGTGAAAAACAAGTGGCATCTACATCTGCAGAATGTTAAGAACCAGTGGCATCTACATCTGCAGAATGTTAAGAACCAGTGTCATCTGGGCCACAAACAGAAGCCTGCCTCTGTCGTAGGCCAATCAGTTTAAAAGACAATGAATACAATATTATTATTATTATTATCATCATACATTGGATATCATATTATTATCAGAGCGTGTTTGTTTGAAAAATGTACCACAAATACTACTGTGTGTGGTGAATGCAGACTTAATGATTTGGCAACACTGGGTGTCTATTTGGTGTTTGAACGTCTTAACACAACTCCCGTTTCATTGCCGGAAAGAATGGTGGTGGTGGTGATGATGATGGCGATGACATTAATGACGGTGGGAATCATGACGACGACGATGTTGACGACGACGACGATGAAGACGACCTACCGTAGAACCATCTCTTCAGCTGCGGGTATTTTTCCTTCAGTGCGTCCAGCGCGTTAATGAGCACCAGGCACTCGCCCCTGTCGATGAAATCGTCGATGAGGAAGTTGGCTCTCTGCGCCTTCACGCTGATGTCGCGAGCCTCCAGGTACTTGTCACGAGGGATCAGATCGTTGCTGTCCAGGTGATCCAGCAGGTAGGTGGGGTCACGGCTGATCCACTGCTTCAGCAGCGGCCTCTTACCCCTGATCAGCTCGAAGGCGCGAGCTTCGTCCATAGCCTCCTCCTCCTTCATACTTCCTAAGGCCTCAGCTCCTCACGTCAGCCGCCCTAGAATCTCTGCTGGGAAATGCGCGCACACGACAGCAAAACAGCGGCGAGTTGTCGGGGTCGGTGATCAGTGGTTGTGGTAGCAGTAGTCTTGATATGTTTGAGTGTGTGTCTGTATGTGTATTTGTCTGTATGTGTGTGTCTTGGTCATGATGCTGGCACCTGGTCTGGAGTGATTGGAAGGCATAGACTAGATCGGCTCAATAACAACGGTAGGAGGCTGCTATATTTTTGTGCAGCCCATGGGCTTGTAATTACCAACACGCTCTTCCGGCATCGGCGCATCCACACAACATCATGGATGCATGTCGGGTCCAAGCAAGAACATCTGCTGGACACATAGTGACAGACCAGCGGATGCGATACCATGTCCTTGACACCAGGACCTACCGTGGAGCTGATCTGCCCTCTGACCATCGACTAGTCATCTGTAAGATGCGCCTGCCATTCTTCCACTCCGGTGGTGGGTGTACACCCAGGACCCCATTCCAACCAAAAGTGGCCTGGTCTCAGTTAGCTGATGAAAGTTGCAAGCGAGAATTTCATCATCGCTTGCAGTTGGGGTTGGCATCGTCCCCCACTCCACCTGATGTCGAGGGTAAATGGGCGAGGTTTAGGACTGTGACTCATGCAGCGGCAATGGCTGCTTTGGGTACGCGGTCCAGACCTCCCCAGAGACCCTGGCTGACAGAGGAGGTGTTCAGGTTAGTTGAGAAAAAGCGACAGGCCCACTCTCATCGTCTACAGCATCCCACGTCAGAGAATGAGGAGGTTTACCGAAGCCTTCGCTCGGAGGTTCGGAGAGCCGTAGGGCGCTGCAAGGATGGGTGGTGGTCACGGGTTGCTGAGGAGATGGAGTCTGCCTCAGTGGCCCGCGATCACAAATCACTATTTAACTCCATCAAAAAAGTAACCTGCAGCGCCACACCTATTACCATCATTAGGGGAAAAAACGGTGATCCCATCTCCGACCCCCAGGAACAGGTTTGCAGATTTGCTGAGCATTTCTGTGAGGTCATGGGAGAGAGGGAATCCCTCAGCCAGGAAAACATCGTGGCACAAAGTGGGGATGACCCTGCTGAGGCTGCGGTGCCTCAAATATTGGAAGAGGTCACCCCCTGTGAGTGGCTGGCTGAGGTGCCATCTGTTGAGGAAGTACTGAAGGCGATCCGGAGTCTGAGACTAGGAAAGGCACCGGGCAGAGATGATCTCCCAAGCGAAATGCTGAGGGAGGGTGTCGTTTGTGCACAGACTGCCCTACATGACATCATAACAAGAGTCTGGACCACTGGACGGGTTCCGCAGGACTGGAAGGTTGCCCTGGTGGTCCCCCTCTTTAAGAAGGGGGACCGCACAGACTGTAACAACTACAGGGGCATCTCACTCCTCAGTGTACCAGGAAAGGTCCTGGCAAGGATTATTCAACATCGCCTTGCCAGGCACACTGAGGAGAGGCTTGCGAAGCCCCAAAGCGGTTTGAGGAAAAACGGTCCTGCACAGATGCCATATTTTCTGTCTGTCTGCTACAGCAGAGGTGTAGGGAATTCCAACAAGACCCACATCTCTGCTTCATTGACCTGGTCAAGGTACTATGATACCATCAATAGGCCTGGGCTCTGGGTTGTTCTTCGTGCTTTCGGAGTCCCTGAACCTCTTCTCACGATCACTAAGGACCTTCATGATGGTGAGCGAGCCCGGGCAAAACTACGTGACCAGGAGTCAGAGCCATTCCCTATTCATCTTGGGGTTGGACAGGGATGTCTTCTGGCTCCCACATTATTTGAAATCTATTTCGACCACGTAGTTTGTGAAGCCTTCGATGGCTGTACCAGAGGCATTTTTATCTGGTACAGATACAATGAGAGGCGGATCGATGCCCGGGAATGGTCAAGGGATGGCTCCCTATTGGTCAACCATGTTACGTATGCCAATGATCTGGTAATTGCTGTTCACTCAGAGGAGGAGTTCAAGGCGCTGCTGCAGAACCTGGAGCTTGCCACTAAGAGTTGGGGCCTTACCATCAGCCCCACCAAAACGAAGCACCTGCCTGGGTATTTTGTACCATGGGACACTCCACCCCCACAATTCCCAATCGGTGATGGGCCAGTAGTGGAGAGAGTGGAGAGTTTCCCATACCTGGGCAGTGTGCTTATGACCGGCTCCAGATTAACAGCAGAGGTCTCACTCCGAATCAGTCGATCGGCAATATTTTTCATCGGTTGCGTAACGCTGTATAGAAGCTACCTGGTCTGTTGCTCCGCACGAAGCTTCAGGTCTTCTCGGCCACGGTCATTCCCTCCCTTCTCTACGCTTGCGAAACGTGGACCCCCCTAATGGGACATCTTCGCCGGTTAGAAACATTTAGGCTGGCCTGCCTACGATCCATCCTGGGTTTAACCAGGCTGGATTGTGTGAGGAGCTCACAAATCCTTGAAAGATGTGGACAAAGTCAAATCGGTGAGCTCCTCCGGCAGGCAAGGCTGCGTTGGCTGGATCATGTAGCCCGCATGCCCAGCCACCGCATGCCTCAACAGCTTTTGTTCGGCCGGATCTAGGGAGCTAAACGGGCGCGGCACGGGCTAGAGAAGAGATGGAGTGATGTGGTACAGGAGGATGTGGAGCTGAGTGGACTTGCCGATGACTGGTACCAGCGGTGTCAAGATCGGCCTCAGTGGAGGAGGCTCGTGAAGGACGCTACTGGGCAGTTGGAGGCAGTCGCCCTCCAACAACAACGGAGGGCGGAGGAGCGACGCTCACAACAACGAGCGGAGCGCCGGGTGGCTAAAGCACAGCAAGTTGGTATAGTAGGGGGCACAGGTGGTGCATCAGCCAGTCATCTCGGTCATCTCGGTCAGTCGACCCGTGGCACCTGCTGGGTCTGCCCCGTGACCTGCCAGCGGGCGTTCGACACTTCACGTGGCCTCAAGGTGCACATGGCCTGGCACAAGCGTCGTGGTGACATCACCACCACTTAGTGGCGAATGGCGGTTGTTGTTGTGTATGTCTGTGTGTGTATGTGTCCGTGTATGTTTGTCTGTATGTGTGTTGGTCTGTGTTTATGTGTCTGTCTGTGTGTGTCTGTGTGTGTCTGTGTGTGTATTTGTGTGTATATGTGTGTGTGTGTGGCTGTGTCTGTGTGTGTGTGTGTCTGTGTGTCTGTGTGTGTGTCTGTGTGTGTGTCTGTGTGTGTGTGTGTCTGTGTGTATGTGTCTGTGTGTGTGTGTACCTGTTGATCGGAGATGCTGTGGCTGGGCGCAGACACCGACACAGACAGACAGATACAGACAGACGCCGCCTCCGTCTCCTGCTGTAGAGTAAACCAAACAAGGAAGTGGCTCAGAGTTCATCTCCCTGACCCAGCCCATAGACATCCCTTCTCACCTCACCCCTCCCCTCACCCCTCCCCTCATGCCCCCCTCACCCCTCCCCTTCTCCCCCCCTACCTGTTCCGAGAGCCCAGACGGCGACTTCTCAAAAGTGACGTCATGCACGGGCGTGACGTCACTTGTTAAACTGTTAAATTACATTTCGACTTAAAGCTTTCGTGACTGCAGGGATTCATCTTCTTGGTTCTTTCGGTAAAGTCGTCACGTAGAAGGGAAATAATGAAATAATAATAGAGACCCACACCCACAGAGACCCACAGAGACTCACACCCACAGAGACCCACACTCACATAGACACACACTCACAGAGACCCATAGAGACCCACAGAGACTCACACCCATAGAGACTCACACTCACAGAGACCCACACCCATAGAGACCCACACTCACAGAGACCCACAGAGACCCATAGAGACCCACAGAGACTCACACCCATAGAGACCCACACCCATAGAGACTCACACTCACAGAGACCCACACCCACAGAGACCCACACTCACAGAGACCCACAGAGACCCACACTCATATAGACCTACACTCACAGAAACTCACACTCACAGAGACCCACACCCACAGAGACCCACACTCACAGAGACCCACAGAGACCCACACTCATATAGACCTACACTCACAGAAACTCACACTCACAGAGACCCACACTCATAGAGACCCACACTCATAGAGACCCACACTCATAGAGACCCACACTCACAGAGACCCACAGAGACCCACACTCATAGAGACCCACCCTCACAGAGACCCACACCCACAGAGACCCACACCCACAGAGACCCACACTCACAGATACCCACACTCATAGAGACCCACACTCACAGAGACCCACACTCATAGAGACCCACACTCATAGAGACCCACACTCATAGAGACCCACACTCACAGAGACCCACACTCACAGATACCCACACCCACAGAGACCCTCAATCACAGAGACCCACACTCACAGAGACCCACACTCATAGAGACCCACACTCATAGAGACCCACACTCACAGAGATCCACACTCATAGAGACCCTCACTCATAGAGACCCACACTCACAGAGACCCACACTCACAGAGACCCACACTCATAGAGACCCACACTCACAGAGACACTCACTCACAGAGACCCACACCCATAAAGACCCACACTCATAGAGACCCACACTCACAGAGACCCACACTCATAGAGACCCACAGAGACCCACACTCACAGAGACCCACACTCACAGAGACCCACACTCACAGAGACCCACACTCATAGAGACCCACAGAGACCCACACTCACAGAGACCCTCAATCATAGAGACCCACACTCACAGAGACCCACACTCATAGAGACCCACAGAGACCCACACTCACAAAGACCCACACCCACAGAGACCCACAGAGACCCACACTCATATAGACCTACACTCACAGAAACTCACACTCACAGAGACCCACACTCATAGAGACCCACACTCATAGAGACCCACACTCATAGAGACCCACACTCACAGAGACCCACAGAGACCCACACTCATAGAGACCCACACTCACAGAGACCCACACCCACAGAGACCCACACCCACAGAGACCCACACTCACAGATACCCACACTCATAGAGACCCACACTCACAGAGACCCACACTCACAGAGACCCACAGAGACCCACACTCATATAGACCTACACTCACAGAAACTCACACTCACAGAGACCCACACTCATAGAGACCCACACTCATAGAGACCCACACTCATAGAGACCCACACTCACAGAGACCCACAGAGACCCACACTCATAGAGACCCACACTCACAGAGACCCACACCCACAGAGACCCACACTCACAGATACCCACACTCATAGAGACCCACACTCACAGAGACCCACACTCATAGAGACCCACACTCACAGAGACCCACACTCACAGAGACCCACACTCACAGAGACCCACACTAACAGATACCCACACTCACAGATACCCACACTCATAGAGACCCACACTCATAGAGACCCACACTCATAGAGACCCACACTCACAGAGACCCTCAATCATAGAGACCCACACTCACAGAGACCCACACTCATAGAGACCCACAGAGACCCACACTCACAGAGACCCACACCCATAGAGACCCACACCATAGATACACACTGTTGTGTATATGCCCCTTTTTCCAAAAATTAATATTAAGAATAATTCTGCCAATAATATATATTTTTAACAGACACCGGGGAGCAACTTGGTAGCAAACGAAGAAAGTGCAAAACACCCATTTCCCCACCTCCACGAGCAGATGCACACCCACCTCGCCTCAAAATGCCAAAGGGCAGGAGATGAACCATAAATGGTCATAAACCCCTACCCTATACACACAGAGCGAGAGTGGGGGAAATCGCAAATGGGGTAAAAACAATACCCACACTTCAAAAGGCCCCACACAATACCAGCAGTCGGCATTACGAGAGATATATATAAAATTATTATTTTTGTAACGGTTCAAAGTTCAAAAATTGGCAACAGGGAAAACAAACAGACGGGGTTTTGAGCCATAATAGTTAAACAAAGTTACCAACTTAGCCGCGAAGATTAAGCAAACATTGTCTATCCTCACTCTAAACACGTTCCTTCGGAGTGGGCAGGTAGGAACTTGGTTGGACGGCGCATTCGTGCACGACAGACAGACAAATAATCCCTGGTGGGCAGTGTGGAACCTGTTGTTCCTACCTGTATGTATACAAGATAACTTGACTTTAGGTAGCCAGGCAGACAGCCCCCTTAACTATCGGCCCCTCCCCCTTGCTTAGGCCCCTCCCATTACCCCCCCCCCCTCCCTTAGGCCCCTCCCCTGACCAACCCCCCATATCATTAGGCCCCTCCCCTGACCCTCCTCCCTTAGGCCCCTCCCCTGACCACCCCCCATATCCTTAAGCCCCTCCCCTGACCCCCCCTCCCTTAGGCCCCTTCTCCGATCCCCCCCTCAGGCCCCTCTCCTGACTCCCCCCTTCCTTAGGCCCCTCCCCTGACCCTCCTCCCTTAGGCACCTCCCCTCTCCGTACCCGGCAGTAGGTCTCCACCAATCAAAGAGCTGTTTGTAAGGTCTCCACCAATCAAAGAGCTGTGTGTATTATATATTTATTTATGCACGACAGACAGACAATAAATCCCTGGTGGGTAGTGTGGAACATTGTTCCTACCTGTATTAAAGACACACGCACAAGCCGGGGTGCAGGAACACAGCGTGCTCTGTGGAAAGGGAGCCCCGACCGCCTTTGTCTTCCCACAGCACGGATAGCAAGACTCGCGCACACGAGCAAATAACATCTCCCCATAAAGATGTAGTGACATAAGAAGGGAGGGGCTGCTGGGGGCTCTGGGACCCTGGGCGGGCCAGGCCCTTAAGCCTCTTGGCGCCAGGCGCTGGGTTCCCGGGTGGCCCAGGCGCTTAAGCCCCTTGGCGCCACCAACGGGGGGGGGGGGGGGGGGGGGGGCTGTGTGTGCTCTGTGGGAGATCTGGGGGCGCACACGGCCCCACTCCTCGTTGGGGACGAGGCATACAAGGGGAGCTCCCTGGACGATCAGGGTCAGTCGTAGCTCAAGACCCAAGACCCAAGACCAGCCATCTGAGGACCCTGGGATGTTGTGAGAGCGAGTGGTGGGACTCTGGAACTCCCGACTCTACGACCTTGTGAGGGCGAGTTCCAGAGCGTAGCCAGAGTAGTGTATCTAGGCTGTGTACCTAGGCTGTGTACCTAGGCTGTGTACCTAGGCTGTGTACCTGGGAGTTGTTACAGAGTATCAGGACTGTTGAACTGTTGGAGTGCTGTTATTTTTGCGTGATAATCCATCCTGACATTTCATTCAGATGAGAATTGCAATGAAAGATTTTTTTTTTATTGCATTATTGAAATGACTCGCCCTCCAAGGTATGTTGGGTCCCATTCAGATGGACAGAAAATGTGAATTTACATTTCACAGGCGCTTTGTCAATCCCCTGCTGCACGAAGGCCCCTCAGTTATGGGAATGTTGTTTGACCATACTTCGCCACGCTCGTCAGCACCGGGTTTGGTGAAGGAGTGGTGGAGCAGTGGTTAGAGCGCAGCGCTACGGAACCGGCGAGCTGAGTTTGATTACTGCTCACAGTCGACACCAGTGAATCGACAAATGGTTGTAAGAAAAAAAAGCAGAAACAGGATCTCATTGTTGGCTCTGGAAGAGGAGAGCGCCATCGAATGCGCCGTGTGTTCAATACGCGCGCACAAATCGACCAGCACCGACGAGAACCGACTCGTCATTCAGCAGTGGAGAGAGAGAGAGAGAGCTACAGAGTACGAGTGCCAGCGCTGAAGCGTCGCCAAGCCCCGCCGGGCACCAACCCAGTGACCAAGCGTCTCCGCGAACAGCAGCGGGCCGAGACGTGCAAACGAAACGAGAGCGTCGCAAGGGCTAACGGCTGCTCACGGAGGATTGTCGAGGCTGAATGGCCCCACGCACACGGCACAGATGAGAGGGTGGAGGTGAGGGTGGAGGTGGGTGTGGAGGTGAGGGTGGTGGTGGAGGTGGGGGTGGAGGTGGTGGTGGAGGTGGTGGTGGAGGTGGGGGTGGAGGTGGTGGTGGAGGTGGCTCACGGAGGGTCGAGTTTAAATGGCCCCATGCACACGGCACAGATGAGAGGGTGGAGGTGGAGGTGAGGGTGGAGGTGGGTGTGGAGGTGAAGGTGGTGGTGGAGGTGGGGGTGGAGGTGGAGGTGGCGGTGGTGGTGGAGGTGGTGGTGGAGGTGGCGGTGGAGGTGGAGATGGAGGTGGTGGCGGTGGTGGTGAAGGTGGAGGTGGAGGTGAAGGTGGTGGAGGTGGTGGTGGAGGTGGCTCATCTCCCAGCGGAGAAAGTCGCGGCTGCAACGTCTGAGAGGAAAACTCAGAGCCGTTCTTATCACCTCCCCCACTCACAAACCGAAGGAAGCACATACACGCACGCACATCTACACCCCCAGGGCTCATGTAAGAGTTTATACAGGTAGGAACAATGTTCCACACTGCCCACCAGGGATTATTTATCTGTCTGTCTGTCTGTGTCTGTCTGTCTGTCGTGCATAAATAAATATATAATACACACAGCTCTTTGATTGGTGGATACCTACTGCCGGGTACGGAGAGGGGAGGGGCCTAAGGATATGGGGGGGGTGGTCAGGGGAGGGGCCTAAGGATATGGGGGGGGGGGGGTGGTCAGGGGAGGGGCCTAAGGATATGGGGGGGGTGGTCAGGGGAGGGGCCTAAGGGAAGGGGGTCAGGGGAGGGGCCTGAGGATATGGGGGGTGGTCGGGGGAGGGGCCTAAGGGAAGGGGGGTCAGGGGAGGGGCCTGAGGATATGGGGGGGTGGTCAGGGGAGGGGCCTAAGGGGGGAGGGGCCTAAGGGAGGGGGGGGTAAGGGGAGGTGCCTAAGCAAGGGGGAGGGGCCGATAGTGAAGGGGGCTGTCTGCCTGGCTACCTCAAGTCACGTGATCTTGTACACAGGTAGCAACACCAGGTTCCACACTTGCCCACCAGGGATTATTTGTCTGTCTGTCGTGCACGAATGTGCCTTCCAACCAAGTTCCTACCTGCCCACTCCGAAGGAACGTGTTCTAAGAGACAATCCACCTCTCCCACACAACGGGACCGACCCTAGACAATCATCGGAAGACTAATTATCAAGTTTGAACACCAGCTGGCCGTGAGGAATCGTGGCCCATTGAGTGATTAAGAATCCGTCGGTTATAGGAGTATTAGGCGTTTTGTTTTTTTTGTTTTTTTTTCGTTTTCTCTTATCGCATAAACGACCAATAGATTAATTTTGGAGCTTTCGTGACTGCAGGAATTATTCTTTGGTTCTTTCGGTAAAGTGACGTATAATGATAAAGTAATAAATTAAATAATAGCATACTACGACGTTTCGATTGCAACACAAGCAATCGTCATCAGGTATAAATGAAATAGCGACATAAAATCTAACCAGAAAACTATAGACAGACATATAAGCAGACAGATATCACCAAGATACAGAGAGAGAAAGCAACACAGGCACAGTAGAGGGGTGATTGTCTCTGTACCTGTGTTACTCTCTCTCTATGTATCTTGGTGATATCTATCTGCTTATATGTCTGTCTATAATTTTTCTGGTTAGATTTTATGTCGCTATTTCATTTATACCTGATGATGATTGCTTGTGTTGCAACCGAAACGTCGTATGCTAGTATTTAATTTATTACTTTATCTTTATACGTCACTTTACCGAAAGAACCAAAGAATGACCAATAGATTCGTCGATGTAAACTAAAACTCTCGAAATCCTCATTACGAATCTACACGTTTACAGAGAGAGAATATCGTGTCAAACCTGTTCCTTTGTCATCGCTTAAGAACTAATGAAAGCAGAGCCAGAATACGCTCTCCCACAAACACACGCACGCACTCGCACGCCATTGTCTCAAACATTTCGTTAACAAACATAATCTTGCCGACGAATCTATTGACGTATGCTTCACCTTTGGTGGTATAATAAGTGCTTTTATTGCCCGTCATATGAAAATCGTTGCATGCCTGTTTTAAAACTCTGCCTGTCTCGATTTAAAGCTTCTTTCGTGACTGCAGGGATTCATCTTCTTGGTTCTTTCGGTAAAGTCATCACGTAGAAGGGAAATAATAAAATAATGAAAATAAAACACAATAAAATAATTCTCACGACGTTTCGGCCACAACGCAAGCAGCCGTCCTCGGGTGAAAACCAGGTCCGTCAAGGCGACAGACTCTGTTATTTTATTGTGTTTTATTTTTATTATTTTATTACTTCCCTTCTACGTGACTTTACCGAAAGAACCAAGAAGACTCTGCCTGTCTCCGGATGTGCTCGGTACGCGGTGGAATGAATGAGATGTGCGGTTGCCAAAGTTAAAACAACGCAAGCCTTGATGGTTAAGAGTGATGCTCACTGAGAGAAATCTCCCCGATGGTACCGTGGATAATTCCGAACATTTTAGAGTGTCATATTTTGTTTAGAATTAAAATTGCTTAAAACAGAAGTATTTAGAGTGTTTCTTTCCAAGTCCATGCAAAACTGTCTTATTTCTAAGAACTGTATCCTGCGATGAGATATGAATTTGGAGACCTAACATAACATAAACACACCAAGATAATCAATAAATGTTTAATCAAAGATAATCGTTTCATCCTGATTGATACAACTCTGGATAACGAAGCTAAGCCTAATTATCATAACCGCACACATTAACATAATTGCAAGCATCTGCATAAATCACTACGATTATCTCCGTGATTATCATAATTTATGCATATAATTAACATAAATTATGCGATGACGCATTTTTTTAAATTTCATTATTTTTGATAATTTTTATCAAAATTTCATAATCCGGCATATACAACAAGAGACTTCAGCGATGGGCCTCGGGGAAGATCAAGACGTCACGTGATGCTTCCGTCCCACGCGGCTCTTCGGCCTTTCCTTGTTGCCGGGGCCGCTCAGAACTCGTCGAAGATGTCGAGCAGGCGCGTGTAGGTGTCACGCGTGGCCCACAGCGCCAGCCAGAACTTGCGCGCCTCGCGTCGACCCTTCTGCTCCACGATGTCCAGCAGCTCAGAGGCGGCAGCGGCACCTCCACTCTTTGACGTGGCCTTGACCTTCTACAACACGACACACACACACACGCATCATCATCAACACACACACACACATCAACACACACACACATCAACACACACACACATCAACACACACACATCAACACACACATCATCAACACACACACATCATCAACACACACAGCACCTCCACTGTTTGACTTGGCCTTGACCTTCTACAACACGACACACACACACACATCATCATCATCAACACACACACAACAACAACAACCGCCATTCGCCACTAAGTGGCGGTGACGTCACCACGACGCTTGTGCCAGGCCAAGTGCACCTTGAGGCCACGTGAAGTGTCGAACGCCCGCTGGCAGGAGGTCACGGGGCAGACCCAGCAGGTGCCACGGGTCGACTGACCGAGATGACTGGCTGATGCACCACCTGTGCCCCCTACTGTGCCAACTTGCTGTGCTTTAGCCACCCGGCGCTCCGCTCGTTGTTGTGAGCGTCGCTCCTCCGCCCTCCGTTGTTGTTGGAGGGCGACTGCCTCCAACTGCCCAGTAGCGTCCTTCACGAGCCTCCTCCACAGAGGCCGATCTTGACACCGCTGGTACCAGTCATAGGCAAGTCCACTCAGCTCCACGTCCTCCTGTACCACATCACTCCATCTCTTCTCTAGCCCGTGCCGCGCCCGTTTAGCCCCCTCGATCCGGCCGAACAAAAGCTGTTTAGGCATGCGGTGGTTGGGCATGCGGGCTACATGATCCAGCCAACGCAGCCTTGCCTGCCGGAGGAGCTCACCGATGGGACTTTGCCCAGATCTTTCAAAGATTTCTGAGCTCCTCACACAATCCAGCCTGGTTAACCCCAGGATGAATCGTAGGCAGGCCAGCCTAAATGTTTAACCGGCGCAGATGCTCCATTAGGAGGGTCCACGTTTCGCAAGCGTAGAGAAGGGAGGGAATGACCGTGGCCGAGAAGACTTGAAGCTTCGTGCGGAGCGACAGACCAGGTAGCTTCCACACAGCATTATGCAACCGATGAAAAGATCATGCCGCTCGACTGATTCAGAGTGAGACCTCTGCTGTTAAACCGGAGCCGGTCATGAGCACACTGCCCAGGTATGGGAAACTCTCCTCACACTGCCCTATCACCAATTCACTCACTCACCCACTCACCACCCACTCACCACCCACTCACTCATCCACCCACTCACTCATCCACCCACCCACCCACCCACTCACTCACTCACTCACTCACCCACTCACTCACCACCCACTCACTCACTCACCCACTCACCCACTCACCCACCCACTCACTCATCCACCCACTCACTCATTCACCCACTCACTCACTCACTCACCCACTCACTCACCCACTCACTCACCCACTCACTCATTCACCCACCCACTCATTCACCTACTCACTCACTCACTCACCCACTCACTCACCCACCCACTCACTCATTCACCCAATCACTCATCCACTCACTCACTCAGTCACCCACTCATCCCCCCACTCACTCATTCACCCACTCACTCACTCATCCACCCACTCACTCACCCACCCACTCACTCATTCACCCACCCACTCACTCACTCACCCACTCACCCACTCACTCACTCACCCACTCACTCACCACCCACTCACTCACTCACCCACTCACTCACCCACTCACTCACCACCCACTCACTCATTCACCCACTCACTCACCCACTCACTCACTCATTCACCCACTCACCCACCCACCCACTCATCCACCCACTCACTCATCCACTCACTCACTCATTCACCCACTCACTCACTCACCACCCACTCACTCATTCACCCACTCACTCACTCATCCACCCACCCACTCACTCACTCACCCACCCACTCACTCACCACCCACTCACTCATCCACCCACTCACTCACCCACTCACTCACCACTCACTCACTCATCCACCCACTCACTCATCCACCCACTCACTCATCCACTCACTCATCCTCCACCCACTCACTCACCACCCACTCACTCACTCACCCACTCACCCACCCACTCACTCACTCACCCACTCACTCACTCACCCACTCACTCACCCACCCACTCACTCATTCACCCACTCACTCACCCACTCACCCACTCACCCACTCACCCACTCACCACCCACTCACTCACCCACCCACTCACTCACTCACTCATC
The DNA here is from genome assembly GCF_964198595.1 of Lampetra fluviatilis. Classification (NCBI taxonomy): domain Eukaryota; kingdom Metazoa; phylum Chordata; class Hyperoartia; order Petromyzontiformes; family Petromyzontidae; genus Lampetra; species Lampetra fluviatilis. The sequence continues at coordinate 1,786,902 of NW_027620425.1, forward strand.
CACCCACTCACTCACCCACTCACTCACCACCCACTCACTCACTCACCCACTCACTCACCCACCCACTCACTCATTCACCCACTCACTCATCCACCCACTCACCCACCCACTCATCCACCCACTCACTCAACCACCCACTCACTCATTCACCCACTCACTCACTCATTCACCCACTCACTCACCCACTCACCCACTCATTCACCCACTCACCCACCCACCCACTCACCCACCTCGTTGTGAGCAAGGCAGTAACGACATCTTGTCCAGCGGCTGGACCAAGTATCAATGCGTGAACGGTGGGGGTAGCAGTGGTGACCTTGGGGGGCAGCAGTAGCCACCGTTGGGACGTTATCACTGATTCCAAGAACACAGGATGAGATGTTACTATCCTTAGTGCAAGCACTTCCAAGAGTTCATGAACAGTGAGCCTGGTGACATTTGGGCAGCGCATCGTCAGTAGTGAACCTTTAGATCCCAGGGTGTTTCGGCCTTTCACACTCTACACCCTCCCCAAAGGCGGCCAGCGACAGGGTGATCAATCCTACGCTTGCGTCCCATTCCCAATTAGTCGTAGGAGTTGCCTTGTTGTTGATAGCCAACATCCCATGGGACTATGAAGAGACTCACGGAACAGAAGCACCCAGGGCTCTTAAAAAAAACCTCAATCCACCTCTGCCTACATCCCCAAACCGTCATCTCCGTTTGGGAATGCCCTGGCGACAGAGACTCACATCTCTCTCGGCCATCGTGATGACCCCCTTGGAGCTCAGCTCGTTGAGTATCGGCAAGAGATTTCCCTGCAGAGCTCGCACGAGCTCCGGCATCAGAGTAACGATCCTCCGCAGGAGCTCCTCGTTGTCGTCGCCGCAAGCTTGAAGCTTCGCCTCGAACGACGCAGCAGGAGCAGCGGCAGCAGCAGGAGCAGCAGCAGCAGGAGCAGCGGCAGGAGAGGCTGCCGGTAACGCTGTCGGGAGCTGGACAGATACCACAGCGGCAGTGCCTGGTCCCGGCTGCCCTCGGGCCGTGCTGTCGGAGTCGGCCCTCGCTACGGAAATGGAGAAAGTTAGGGGGGGGGGGGGGAGCTGCTAAAAGCCTCGGTCATGGAGCGCGGTGATCGATAAAGTGGAATGTTTTTTTTAAATCCTTTATATTAAGTTCACTTGCTTGCTTGCTTGCGCGCTTACGAACGTGCAAATCTTTCGGTCGTTTTTTAACCCACTTCCCGTGATCCAATCGAGCTGACATTTAGCACACAGACTCGTTGTGCGTGACAATTTATTTTCCTGAAAAATTTTTTCACAAATTTTACACTTTTTAGGAAAAAATACATTTATTTAATTACCAATTGCTTAATGGTGGCAGGCAATCATCTGACCCATAGGTGGCAGCCATCTCAAGCCAGAGGACGAGAGGACTCTAGCCGCCACGCATATAAAGGATTTATAGTGAAAAACTTTGTTTTTACGGGTTAATTTTTAAGACGTGCAGAGTAACAGCGCTGGCTGCTGACGGAAAGTTGTAGCTGCTATGTACGGCAGTGCACACGTCAGCAGGCGACAGCAGAGGTCGCAAACGGGTTTTGATTCCTTACCCGTACCCGTACCCGGCCGCACCAGGGTCGCAAATGGGTACCCGTACCCGGCCGGGTACGGGTAGCCGGGTATCAGGTAGGGTACGGGTACGGCCGGGTACGGGTACGGGTACCCGTTTTCGACCCTGGTGCGGCCGGGTACGGGTAGGCCGTGAGTCACTGGTGAGTCACCGTTTGTCACTCATTTCCCGACGTCTTGTCTCTTCTCACAATTCAAGTTCCTAGAATCAACCCACCCGCGCCTGCAACATGGCTTCATCCCAGAGGTCGCAATCGGGTACCCGATACCCGTACCCTACCCGTACCCGGCCGGGTACAGGAAGGGTACGGGTACGGCCGGGTACGGGTACCCGTTTTCGACCCTGGTGCGGCTGGGTACGGGTAAGGAATCAAAACCTGTTTGCGACCTCTGGTTTCCACACAACCGTTAGATCTCTTAGCAGACTCCAAGACACAGGAGGGCTCTCCTGACCGAGTCGCTCGCTTCTCTGAAGAGAATACCGCGAGACCGGGGTAACGGCGGCCATCTTTATTCTAGTTTGCATTCTGACCACAAGCATCGTGGTCAATGCAGACACGATTCCTCGTAGTAAGAGCTTTCAGTTTGGTGTTTGAACTTCTTAACAGGGCTGTGTTGTTGCCAGAAGAAAGGGGGGAAACCTGTGATCATATTTTGGTACCGGCAAAGGAGTTCCCACGATGTA
>NW_027620425.1:1791696-1799181 GCF_964198595.1 Lampetra fluviatilis
CACCTCCGTCACCACCACCATCACCACCACCGCCACCACCACCACCACCACCACCACCTCCTCCTCCACCACCACCACTGCCACCACCACCACCACCACCACCGCCACCACCACCACCACCGCCACCACCATCACCACCACCACCACCATCACGGCCTAAGCGTGAGTAGCATGGTGGCTAGGAGATGTGATCTACCTCACCTGGTATGGAGGAGGTTGTGGTTTCGATCCAGGACCCTGTGTGGTGAGTCTATGAGTCTCTGTGTGGTGAGTCTGTGGGTCTCTGTGGGTCTCTGTGGGTCTCTGTGGGTCTCTACGAGTCTCTGTGTGTCTCTGTAGGTCTCTGTGGGCCTCTGTGGGTCTCTACGAGTCTCTGTGTGTCTGTGTGGGTCTCTGTGGGTCTCTGTGGGTCTTTGTGGGTCTCTGTGGGTCTCCATGGGTCTCTGTGGGTCTCTGTGGGTCTCTGTGTGGTGAATCTGTGGGTCTCTGTGGGTCTCTACGAGTCTCTGTGGGTCTCTGTGGGTCTCTGTGGGTCTCTGTGGGTCTCTGTGTCTCTGTGTGTCTCTGTGGGTCTCTACGAGTCTCTGTGGGTCTCTGTGTGTCTCTGTTTGTCTCTGTGGGTCTCTGTGGGTCTCCATGGGTCTCTGTGGGTCTCTGTGGGTCTCTGTGGGTCTCTACGAGTCTCTGTGTGTCTCTGTGGGTCTCTGTGGGTCTCTGTGTGTCTCTGTGTGTCTCTGTGGGTCTCTACGAGTCTCTGTGGGTCTCTGTGTGTCTCTGTTTGTCTCTGTGGGTCTCTGTGGGTCTCTGTGGGTCTCTGTGTGTCTCTGTGGGTATCTGTGTGTCTCTGTGTGTCTCTGTGGGTCTCTGTGGGTCTCTGTGGGTCTCTGTGGGTCTTTGTGGGTCTCTGTGTGGTGAGTCTATGGGTCTCTGTGGGTCTCTGTGGGTCTCTGTTTGTCTCTGTGGGTCTCTGTGGGTCTCTGTGGGTCTTTGTGGGTCTCTGTGGGTCTCTGTGGGTCTCTGTGGGGTGAGTCTGTGGGTCTCTGTGTGGTGAGTCTGTGGGTCTCTGTGTGGTGAGTCTGTGGGTCTCTGTGGGTCTCTGTGGGTCTCTGTGGGTCTCCATGGGTCTCTGTGTGGTGAGTCTGTGGGTCTCTATGGGAGTCTGTGGGTCTCTGTGGGTCTCCGTGGGTCTCCAAGTCTCTGGTCTCACGTCAGTGGTGGAGCTTCTGGCCGCATTGTAGACGTCGCTGTAGCCCATGGACTCCACTTCGTCCATGAGGGGTCCCGGATCGTCACGGACGAGACGCAGGAGCTGCTCACGGTTCTCCGTGAGGAAGGGCAACTCCATCGCTGCTGAGACGGAGAGCCACAGACTCACCACTCACACAGAGAGCCACAGACTCACCACTCACACAGAGAGTCGTAGACTCACCACTTACACAGAGACCCATAGACTCATCACACAGAGACCCACAGACTCACCACACAGAGATCCATAGACTCGCCACACAGAGGCCCATAGACTCATCACACGGAGACCCACAGAATCATCACACGGAGACCCATAAACTCACCACACAGAGACCCATAGACTCACCACACAGAGACCCATAGACTCACCACACAGAGACCGACAGACTCACCACACAGAAACCCACAGACTCACCACACAGAGACCGACAGACTCACCACACAGAGACCCACAGACTCACCACACAGAGACCCACAGACTCACCACACAGAGACCCACAGACTCACCACACAGAGACCCATAGACTCACTACACAGAGACCCATAGACTCATCACACAGAGACCCATAGACTCATCACACGTAGACCCATAGACTCACACAGAGACCCACAGACTCACCACACAGAGACCCACAGACTCACCACACAGAGACCCACAGACTCACCACACAGAGACCCACAGACTCACCACACAGAGACCCATAGACTCATCACACGAGGACCCATAGACTCACCACACAGAGACCCATAGACTCGCCACACAGAGGCCCATAGACTCATCACACGGAGACCCATAGACTCACCACACAGGAACTCATAGACTCACCACACAGAGACCCATAGACTCACCACACAGAGACCCATAGACTCATCACACGGAGACCCATAGACTCACCACACAGAGACCCATAGACTCACCACACAGAGACCCATAGACTCACCACACAGAGACCCACAGACTCACCACACAGAGACCGACAGACTCACCACACAGAGACCCACAGACTCACCACACAGAGACCCATAGACTCATCATACGGAGACCCATAGACTCACCACACAGAGACCCATAGACTCACCACACAGAGACCCATAGACTCACCACACAGAGACCCACAGACTCACCACACAGAGACCGACAGACTCCCCACACAGAGACCCACAGACTCACCACAGCGACCGACAGACTCACCACACAGAGACCCATAGACTCACCACACAGAGACCCACAGACTCATCACATGGAGACCCACAGACTCACCACAGAGACCCATAGACTCACCACACAGAGACCCATTGACTCACCTCTCAAACAGAGACGTTGATGGTGGTGGTGATGGTGGTGATGGTGGTGATGGTGGTAGTGGTGGTGGTGATGGTGGTGATGGTGGTAGTGGTGATGGTGGTGATGGTGGTGATGGTTTCCGTCTGAAGTTGCTGGCGTTTGCCCCTCGAAACTGAAACTGGAGTAGTTCCGCTACCGGTTACGAGTGACTCACAGAGACAAAGCTGCCCCAGGTAGCCTCGAGCAGGGCTGTAGGGGCAAGTGCTGTTACACACACACAGACAAAGGTCCCCCAGGTAGCCTCTAGCAGTGCTGTTAAAACAACCGCTATTCGCCACAAAGTGGCGGTGACGTCACCACGACGCTTGTGCCAGGCCAAGTGCACCTTGAGGCCACCACGTGAAGTGTCGAACGCCCGCTGGCAGGAGGTCACGGGGCAGACCCAGCAGGTGCCACGAGTCGACTGACCGAGATGACCGAGAAGACTGGCTGATGCACCACCTGTGCCCCCTACTGTGCCAACTTGCCGTGCTTTAGCCACCAGGCACTCCGCTCGTTGTTGTGAGCGTCGCTCCTCCGCCCTCCGTTGTTGCTGGAGGGCGACTGCCTCCAACTGCCCAGTAGCGTCCTTCACGAGCCTCCTCCTCCACTGAGGCCGATCTTGACACCGCTGGTACCAGTCATAGGCAAGTCCACTCAGCTCCACGTCCTCCTGTCCCACATCACTCCATCTCTTCTCTAGCCCGTGCCGCGCCCGTTTAACCCCCTCGATCGGGCCGAACAAAAGCTGTTTAGGCATGCGGTGGCTGGGCATGCGGGCTACATGACCCAGCCAACGCAGCCTTGCCTGCCGGAGGAGCTCACCGATGGGACTTTGCCCAGATCTTTCGAGGGCGACTGCCTCCCAACTGGCCCAGTAGCCCCAAGGTGCACCTAGCCTGGCACTAGCCCCAGTAGCAGCAGCGTCCTTCACGAGCCCCCCCCCCTCCTCCTCCTCCACAGATATCGATTCGCTGCTGCTAGGCAACCACTTTGTGTTCTTGGTTCTTTCGGTAAAGTCGTCACGTAGAAGGGAAATAATAAAATAATAAAATATTAAAACATAATAAAATACAATTCTCACGACGTTTCGGCCACAACGCAAGCAGCCGTCCTCAGGTGAAAAACAAGTCTATCGGAAAGACAGCGTTTGAATGAGCACCACCAGGCTTGGCAGCGTATATTTAAGCTGCTGGGTTGGAGGGGGAAGAGCGCCTTGACAAAATAATTTGCATATCAACAGAGGAATTTATCATAAATATGCTACATTCATTTGTCAAGGCGCTCTTCCCCCTCCAACCCAGCAGCTTAAATATACGCTGCCAAGCCTGGTGGTGTTTCATTCAGACGCTGTCTCCTCGACAGACCTGGTCTTCACCTGAGGACGGCTGCTTGCGTTGTGGCCGAAACGTCGTGAGAATTGTATTTTATTGTTTAATTTTTATAATTTTATTACTTCCCTTCTACGTGACTTTACCGAAAGAACCAAGAAGATGAATCCCTGCAGTCACGAAAGAAGCTTTAAATCGACATTCAGCCACTTTGTGTTCCACATTTTACTTTTTCATTCATGTCCATGGCTAGTAAGTGTTAATTTCCGAATTTCTTATGCCTCAAATGTATGGAAAATTGGCCGTAATTAGCATTATTACTGCACACAAACTTTGCTTTTGTGACCAGGTCCGTGACATTTAGAAATGTACCTATGTCACTATGTAACACGATGTTTTGTCCATGGGTAGCAAGTGTTATTTCCCTAATTGCTCATGACTCAAAAGTACGGAAAGTTGGCTGTGAATCCCCACAAACTTTGATTTTGTGACCAGGACAGAAAATATGCTGCATTGAAATTGCTGTTGATGCATTGGCATTGTTGATGCATTGGCATTGCTGATGCATTGGCATTGTTGATGCATTGGCATTGTTGATGCATTGGCATAGCCTGCCTAGCTAATGTAAGTAGACTCACTCATAGCCTGCACACACACATACACACACATACACACACACATACACACACATACACACACATACACACACACAGACACTCACATAAACACACACACATACACACACACACATACACACACACAGACACACACACATTCACACACAGACACACATACACACACATACAACAACAACAACCGCCATTCGCCACTAAGTGGCGGTGACGTCACCACGACGCTTGTGCCAGGCCATGTGCACCCTGAGGTCACGTGAAGTGTCGAACGCCCGCTGGCAGGAGGTCACGGGGCAGACCCAGGTGCCACGGGTCGACTGACCGAGATGACCGAGATGACTGGCTGATGCACCACCTGTGCCCCCTACTGTGCCAACTTGCTGTGCTTTAGCCACCCGGCACTCCGCTCGTTGTTGTGAGCGTCGCTCCTCCGCCCTCCGTTGTTGTTGGAGGGCGACTGCCTCAAACTGCCCAGTAGCGTCCTTCACGAGCCTCCTCCACTGAGGCCGATCTTGACACCGCTGGTACCAGTCATCGGCAAGTCCACTCAGCTCCACGTCCTCCTGTACCACATCACTCCATCTCTTCTCTAGCCCGTGCCGCGCCCGTTTAGCCCCCTAGATCCGGCCGAACAAAAGCTGTTTAGGCATGCGGTGGCTGGGCATGCGGGCTACATGACCCAGCCAACGCAGCCTTGCCTGCCGGAGGAGCTCACCGATGGGACTTTGCCCAGATCTTTCAAGGACTTGTGAGCTCCTCACACAATCCAGCCTGGTTAAACCCAGGATGGATCGTAGGCAGGCCAGCCTAAATGTTTCCAACCGGCGAAGATGCTCCACTAGGGGGGTCCCACGTTTCGCAAGCGTAGAGAAGGGAGGGAATGACCGTGGCCGAGAAGACCTGAAGCTTCGTGCGGAGCGACAGACCAGGTAGCTTCCACACAGCGTTACGCAACCGATGAAAAGATATTGCCGCTCGACTGATTCGGAGTGAGACCTCTGCTGATAAACTGGAGCCGGTCATAAGCACACTGCCCAGGTATGGGAAACTCTCCACACACATACACACACAGACACACACACAGACACACACACACATGAAGTGAGCGGAGTTGATGCCGAATGGCAACGCTGTTACGGTGCCAGGCTAGGTGCAGGAGGAGGTCACGGGACAGACCCTGCAGGTGCCATAGGTTGACTGCTGTGCCAGGCTAGGTGCAGGAGGAGGTCACGGGACAGACCCTGCAGGTGCCATGGGTTGACTGTTGTGCCAGGCTAGGTGCATGAGGAGGGGGTCACGGGACAGACCCTGCAGGTGCCATGGGCCGACGTTTGTGCCAGGCTAGGTTCATGAGGTGGTCACGGGACAGACCAAGCAGGTACCATTGGTTGACAGCCGTGCCAGGCTAGGTGCAGGAGGAGGGGGTTACGGGACAGACCCAACAGGTGCCATGGGTTGACTTGTGCCAGGATAGGTGCAGGTCACAGGACAAACCCCTGCAGGTGCCATGGGCCGACGTTTGTGCCAGGCTAGGTTCATGAGGTGGTCACGGGACAGACCAAGCAGGTACCATTGGTTGACAGCCGTGCCAGGCTAGGTGCAGGAGGAGGGGGTTACGGGACAGACCCAACAGGTGCCATGGGTTGACAGCTGTACCAGGCTAGGTGCAGGAGGAGGGGGTCACGGGACAGACCCTGCAGGTACCATTGGTTGACTGATGTGCCAGGCTAGGTGCCGAGAGGAGGTCACGTGACAAGACCCTGCAGGTGCCGTGGGTTGACTGCTGTGCCAGGCTAGGTGCATGAGGAGGTCACGTTGAACCTCTTTCGTGCCGTACGTAGCGATACAAAGCGAGTAGTCGGAAGCCATTGGGTGTGTTTGTTGTTATTAATTTTGTTTTATTATTGAACGCAGTCCCCGGGGTGGGGGGTGGGTGTGTGTCTCATCGTCTCCATCGCTTAAGGCAGATCCCGTCTTAGAGAAGGCGATCGACCAGCAGAGGGCGCATTGCCAGCCGGTCATCCGGTCTCAGACACACGGGGGAGGAGCTTAGCTGCGTCACTTCCCTTCCAATCACCATCATCATCGTCGTCGTCATCAACGTTGTCATCTGTCTCACTCCATTATCACCTGTCTGTCTCTACATGATCTCTCTCTCTCATCTCATCTCTATCACTGTTGTCATCTCTCTCTACTATCATCTCTCCACCATCTCTCTCCACCATCTCTCTCCACCATCTCTCTCTACCATCTCTCCACAATCTCTCTCTACCATCTCTCTACTATCATCTCTCTCCACCCATCTCTATCTCCACCATCTCTCTCTCCACCATCTCTCTCCACCATCTCTCTCCACCATCTCTCTCCACCATCTCTCTACCATCTCTCTCCACCATCTCTCTCCACCATCTCTCTCCACCATCTCTCTACCATCTCTCTCCACCATCTCTCTCCACCATCTCTCCACCATCTCTCTCTACCATCTCTCTACTATCATCTCTCCACCATCTCTCTCCACCATCTCTCTACTATCATCTCTCCACCCATCTCTCTCCACCATCTCTCTCCACCATCTCTCTCTACCATCTCTCCACCATCTCTCTCTACCATCTCTCTACTATCATCTCTCCACCATCTCTCTACTATCATCTCTCCACCATCTCTCTCCACCATCTCTCTCCACCATCTCTCTCTACCATCTCTCCACCATCTCTCTCCACCATCTCTCTACTATCATCTCTCCACCATCTCTCTCTACCATCTCTCTCCACCATCTCTCTCTCCACCATCTCTCTCCACCATCTCTCCACCATCTCTCTCCACCATCTCTCTCCACCATCTCTCTCCACCATCTCTCTCCACCATCTCTCTCCACCATCTCTCTCTCCACCATCTCTCTCCACCATCTCTCTCCACCATCTCTCTCCACCATCTCTCTACCATCTCTCTC